>NW_026600283.1:225000-354253 GCF_029448725.1 Salvelinus fontinalis
GGTCAATGAGAAGCACAGCCAGAGGACCTCAGTGTGAGGTGAAGTCTCGTCTTCAGCCAGGTCAATGAGAAGCACAGCCAGTGGACCTCAGTGTGAGGTGAAGTCTCGTCTTCAGCCAGGTCAATGAGAAACACAGCCAGAGGACCTCAGTGTGAGGTGAAGTCTCGTCTTCAGCCAGGTCAATGAGAAGCACAGCCAGTGGACCTCAGTGTGAGGTGAAGTCTCGTCTTCAGCCAGGTCAATGAGAAGCACAGCCAGAGGACCTCAGCGTGAGGTGAAGTCTCGTCTTCAGCCAGGTCAATGAGAAGCACAGCCAGAGGACCTCAGTGTGAGGTGAAGTCTCGTCTTCAGCCAGGTCAATGAGAAACACAGCCAGAGGACCTCAGTGTGAGGACTATGTCTGTTTAACCTCAGCTTTACCTTACTACCAGAGACACTATGTCTGTTTAACCTCAGCTTTACCTTACTACCAGAGACACTATGTCTGTTTAACCTCAGCTTTACCTTACTACCAGAGACACTGTCTGTTTAACCTCAGCTTTACCTTACTACCAGAGATACTGTCTGTTTAACCTCAGCTTTACCTTACTACCAGAAACCCTATGTCTGTTTAAACAGACAGAGAAAGAATAAGAAAGAGAGCAGGAGAAGCCCATAAGAGACTATTCCAACACAGAGAGTAGCAGAGGGATTGATCAGGCCACTGCTCTATTACCTAGCTCAGATTGAGCCTGCAGTATGATGGGAATTACAGGACCACTAAGCCTGTTAGCCTTCAGAAAGAGAACACCGTCCGACTGCATGCCCCAGCCAGCCACACAGAGGAAAGGTCAGCACAGCTGGGCCAGAGTGGGTTGGACTGGAGTGGCGTGGAGTAGGCCTGGACTGGACGGGGATAGCCTGGACTGGGTTGGACGGGGCTGGAATGGAGTAGGCCTGGACTGGACGGGGCTAGCCTGGACTGGGTTGGACGGGGCTGGAATGGAGTAGGCCTGGACGGGACTAGCCTGGACTGGGTTGGACAGGGCTGGAATGGAGTCGGCCTGGACGGGGCTAGCCTGGACTGGGTTGGACTGGGCTGGAATGGAGTAGGCCTGGACGGGGCTAGCCTGGACTGGGTTGGACTGGGCTGGACTGGAGTAGGCCTGGACTGGAGTGGCGTGGAGTAGGCCTGGACTGGACGGGGCTAGCCTGGACTGGGTTGGACGGGGCTGGAATGGAGTAGGCCTGGACGGGGCTAGTCTGGACTGGGTTGGACTGGGCTGGAATGGAGTAGGCCTGGACTGGACGGGGCTAGCCTGGACTGGGTTGGACGGGGCTGGAATGGAGTAGGCCTGGACGGGGCTAGCCTGGACTGGGTTGGACGGGGCTGGAATGGAGTAGGCCTGGACGGGGCTAGCCTGGACTGGGTTGGACGGGGCTGGAATGGAGTAGGCCTGGACTGGATGGGGCTAGCCTGGACTGGGCTGGAATGGAGTCGGCCTGGACGGGGCTAGCCTGGACTGGGTTGGACAGGGCTGGAATGGAGTAGGCCTGGACGGGGCTAGCCTGGACGGGGTTGGACTGGGCTGGAGTGGAGTAAACCTGGACTGGACGGGGATAGCCTGGACTGGGTTGGACCGGGCTGGGTTGGAGTAGGCCTGGACTGGGATAGCCTGGGCTGGACTGGGCTGGAGTGGAGTAGGCCTGGACGGGGATAGCCTGGACTGGGTTGGACTGGGCTGGGTTGGGTTGGAGTAGGCCTGGACTGGGATAGCCTGGGCTGGGTTGGACTGGGCTGGGCTGGGTTGGACTGGGCTGGAGTGAGTAAGCCTACAGTTTGCCCAGTGTTTTGATTAAGGGACAACAACAGAATGACAAACAGCTTGGCTCTAGCTTAATGTTTACCTTCCCTTGTGGGAAGGAGGGAGAGAGAGGCTGAGAGAGAGGTGAAATACCAGTGTGCCATCACAGCAGCAAGATGTGTGACCTGTTGCCACAAGAAAAGGGCAACCAGTGAAGAACAAACACCATTGTAAATACAACCCATATTTATGTTTATTTATTATAATTTTTGACTTTAACTATTTGCACATAGTTACAACATTGTATATAGACATAATGACATTTTAAATGTCTATTTCTCTGAAACTTCTGTGAGTGTAATGTTTACTGTTAATTTCTGATTGTTTATTTCACTTTTGTTTATTATCCATTTCAGTTGCTTTGGCAATGTAAACATATGTTCCCCCATGCCGATGAAGCCCTTTGAATGGAATTGAAAAAAATGAGAGAGAAAAAGAGAGAGAGGGATGAGGGAGGGAGGGATGAGGGAGGGAGAGCGAGACGGGGAGAAGAGATGAAAACTGTTTCAGATAAACATAGCCTTCAAACAGAACATTGAGAGACTAGGTTTAGTTAGCCTGGAAATCTGTGCAAGGGTCCCCTCGGGTAAAAAGTAGTGTAAAATAACCATGAAACTATCCAACAGCCTGAAGCCCACAGAAACAGACCGTGCTGTCATGATGGGGTCACTGAGCGTAGAGAATAACAGAACCAAACTACTACAAAGCGGAAGCCTAAATATATGCCTATTCACGCCATAGACCTATTCACAACTTTTCTAAATGGTCCGCTTGTTAAAGCTACTGACTGGTGAAACAGAACAGTAGCAAAACATCGTCACTGACAGAAAGGTAGTGGAATAACACGTGAAGAGAACGATGACAGAAAGGTAGTGGAATAACGCGTGAAGAGAACGATGACAGAAAGGTAGTGGAATAACACGTGAAGAGAACGATGACAGGAATGTAGTGGAATAACGCGTGAAGAGAACGATGACAGAAAGGTAGTGGAATAACGCGTGAAGAGAACGATGACAGAAAGGTAGTGGAATAACACGTGAAGAGAACGATGACAGAAAGGTAGTGGAATAACGCGTGAAGAGAACGATGACAGAAAGGTAGTGGAATAACGCGTGAAGAGAACGATGACAGAAAGGTAGTGGAATAACACGTGAAGAGAACGATGACAGAAAGGTAGTGGAATAACACGTGAAGAGAACGATGACAGAAAGGTAGTGGAATAACACGTGAAGAGAACGATGACAGAAAGGTAGTGGAATAACACGTGAAGAGAACGATGACAGAAAGGTAGTGGAATAACGCGTGAAGAGAACGATGACAGGAATGTAGTGGAATAACGCGTGAAGAGAACGATGACAGAAAGGTAGTGGAATAACACGTGAAGAGAACGATGACAGAAAGGTAGTGGAATAACACGTGAAGAGAACGATGACAGGAATGTAGTGGAATAACACGTGAAGAGAACGATGACAGGAATGTAGTGGAATAACACGTGAAGAGAACGATGACAGAAAGGTAGTGGAATAACACGTGAAGAGAACGATGACAGGAATGTAGTGGAATAACACGTGAAGAGAACGATGACAGGAATGTAGTGGAATAACACATGAAGAGAACGATGACAGAAAGGTAGTGGAATAACACGTGAAGAGAACGATGACAGGAATGTAGTGGAATAACACGTGAAGAGAACGATGACAGGAATGTAGTGGAATAACACGTGAAGAGAACGATGACAGGAATGTAGTGGAATAACACGTGAAGAGAACGATGACAGAAAGGTAGTGGAATAACACGTGAAGAGAACGATGACAGAAAGGTAGTGGAATAACACGTGAAGAGAACGATGACAGGAATGTAGTGGAATAACACGTGAAGAGAACGATGACAGGAATGTAGTGGAATAACACGTGAAGAGAACGATGACAGAAAGGTAGTGGAATAACACGTGAAGAGAACGATGACAGAAAGGTAGTGGAATAACACGTGAAGAGAACGATGACAGGAATGTAGTGGAATAACACGTGAAGAGAACGATGACAGAAAGGTAGTGGAATAACACGTGAAGAGAACGATGACAGAAAGGTAGTGGAATAACACGTGAAGAGAACGATGACAGGAATGTAGTGGAATAACACGTGAAGAGAACGATGACAGGAATGTAGTGGAATAACACGTGAAGAGAACGATGACAGAAAGGTAGTGGAATAACGCGTGAAGAGAACGATGACAGAAAGGTAGTGGAATAACACGTGAAGAGAACGATGACAGAAAGGTAGTGGAATAACACATGAAGAGAACGATGACAGAAAGGTAGTGGAATAACACGTGAAGAGAACGATGACAGGAATGTAGTGGAATAACACGTGAAGAGAACGATGACAGAAAGGTAGTGGAATAACACGTGAAGAGAACGATGACAGAAAGGTAGTGGAATAACGCGTGAAGAGAACGATGACAGGAATGTAGTGGAATAACGCGTGAAGAGAACGATGACAGAAAGGTAGTGGAATAACGCGTGAAGAGAACGATGACAGAAAGGTAGTGGAATAACACGTGAAGAGAACGATGACAGAAAGGTAGTGGAATAACACATGAAGAGAACGATGACAGAAAGGTAGTGGAATAACGCGTGAAGAGAACGATGACAGAAAGGTAGTGGAATAACACGTGAAGAGAACGATGACAGGAATGCAGAGGAGAGAGAGAGCGAGAGCGAGAGCGAGAGCGAGAGCGAGAGCGAGAGCGAGAGCGAGAGCGAGAGCGAGAGCGAGAGCGAGAGCGAGAGCGAGAGCGAGAGAGAGAGCGAGAGAGAGAGCGAGAGAGAGAGCGAGAGAGAGAGCGAGAGAGAGAGCGAGAGAGAGAGCGAGAGAGAGAGCGAGAGAGAGAGCGAGAGAGAGAGCGAGAGAGCGAGAGAGAGAGCGAGAGAGCGAGAGAGCGAGAGAGCGAGAGAGCGAGAGAGCGAGAGAGCGAGAGAGCGAGAGAGCGAGAGAGCGAGAGAGCGAGAGAGAGAGAGAGAGAGAGAGAGAGAGGAAAACCTTGGCAGCCCTCCAGATGACTGACAAAGCCACACTTGCGGGTGGCCGCTCTGTCTCTCTCACAAACATCGACTGCGGTTGTGAAAACGCAACACGCTGGCGCTAAACAATGGCGGGCAGAGCCCTGGAACGTACCACACACACAGAGTACCACACACACAGAGTGTACCACGGCTGGCTAACGCAGGGCAAAACAAGAGGGCAGGCAGGCGGCTGTAGGGTGCCCTCTTGCACTTGTCCGTGCCAACCACAGCGGTGACCAGACCACATTGTGCCCTCATTTGACCTTGAGGCCCTGGTTCTAGAGCATTAGAATGGATCCTTTGAAAGGACTAGCCCTATGCTAGGAATCTGTTACAGTCTAAACAACACTAGGCCAGGTAATTATTGACAACAGATCAGGTTCTTGCTCAACACGTGTGTGTTACTAAGTAACTCAAACAAGGTGGAGGCATTTGACTGACAGGTGCCCGCATGGTGACAGCATGAAGAGAGAAATGAGACGTGTCACGGCAAAGCTAAAGAACATCCCTCCTTTGTCTGAATGACAACAGAGTAGAATCCTCTGTGATGTCGACAAGCATTCTGAGACTAGAATGTGACTGAACAGAATTCTGTTGTAAACTATTTCTACATCAGGCAGGTAAAGAGCAACATGTCTTTCAAGTCCAGGATCCCATTAGACTAGACCAGGTTTAGACCATTAGGCTTAGACCATTAGACTAGACCAGGGTTAGACCATTAGACTAGACCAGGGAGGGACCATTAGACTAGACCAGGGAGGGACCATTAGACTAGACCAGGGAGGGACCATTAGACTAGACCAGGGTTAGACCATTAGACTAGACCAGGGTTAGACCATTAGACTAGACCAGGGTTAGACCATTAGACTAGACCAGGGTTAGACCATTAGACTAGACCAGGTTTAGACCATTAGACTAGACCAAGGTTAAACCATTAGACTAGACCAGGGTTAGACCATTAGACTAGACCAGGGTTAGACCATTAGACTAGACCAGGGTTAAACCATTAGACTAGACCAGGGTTAGACCAGGGTTAGACCATTCGACTAGACCAAGGTTAGACCATTAGACTAGACCAAGGTTAGACCATTAGACTAGACCAAGGTTAAACCATTAGACTAGACCAAGGTTAAACCATTAGACTAGACCAGGGTTAGACCATTAGACTAGACCAGGGTTAGACCATTAGACTAGACCAGGGTTAGACCATTAGACTAGACCAGGGTTAGACCATTAGACTAGACCAGGGTTAGACCATTAGACTAGACCAGGGTTAGACCATTAGACTAGACCAGGGTTAGACCATTAGACTAGACCAGGGTTAGACCATTAGACTAGACCAGGGTTAGACCATTAGACTAGACCAGGGTTAGACCATTAGACTAGACCAGGGTTAGACCATTAGACTAGACCAGGGTTAGACCATTAGACTAGACCAGGGTTAGACCATTAGACTAGACCAGGGTTAGACCATTAGACTAGACCAGGGTTAGACCATTAGACAAGACCAGGGTTAGACCATTAGACAAGACCAGGGTTAGACCATTAGACTAGACCAGGGTTAGACCATTAGACTAGACCAGGGTTAGACCATTAGACTAGACCAGGGTTAGACCACTAGACTATACCAGGGTTAGACCACTAGACTAGACCACACACACACACAGAGAGAGAAAACAAACAGGGTGGAGGTGACACACATGGTGGGTGGAGCCAAATGAACCGTTCATCCCCTGAGGGTATTGGAGACCGGTAGTGTATGCGTGTGTGTGTGTGTCACTAATAGGACTTCATGCGAGACAAAGGGTGACAAATCAGCCAAGCATTCTCACATCGGTCATATGTGACATCATATTGTACTGCCCTTCACTGTGTTCTTCTATCCTCCTCTCCCCTCCTGCCGTTCTCCTTTCACCAGTCATTACACATGGATAAAGCTTTCGTCCAGCTAAAGACCAGCTTATTTCCTAGATAAGATATGACTGCATTTGTAAAGCACCTCTAACCGGTAGGGCCGTAGCCGTCTATAACCGGTAGGGCCGTAGCCGTCTATAACCGGTAGGGCCGTAGCCGTCTATAACCGGTAGGGCCGTAGCCGTCTATAACCGATACGGCCGTAGTCGTCTATTTCCACACAGCTGTGACACGCTGTGTGTGTTAGAGTTCTGCTACGCGACCCAACGGGCCCCGGCATTATACACTGGGTTAGGGCCGGGTAGGGCCTGTTGTCTATTCAATAACTAGGGTACGGACAGGGCTCTGGTACCACTAAAGTGATCAGTAGTAGTTTGAAGCAGAGACATGTGCTCTGCAGTCCAGTACATATCATGGTGGCAGAAGTGCTTAAACCTCGTCCAATAGAAGACCAGAACATTGTCAGAGTCCACAGGAGAGAATATTTTACAGAAAATAATTATGTTCCTTGAGTTGTCGGAGTTCAAAGCGACGAAAACTGCCCTCATTGAACAGAACAGCAAGCAGAGACGTTGCTATGGATACTCACACAAGCAGAGCCATTCAGAGCACATGCAGCGTGAGTAGAACAGGGAGCGAGGGGCAGACAGAAGAGCAGCTAATGGATACTGATGGAGGAAGTTATTTCTGATTTAGGGTTCGGCAGGGTAGGGCCTTAAATTTGGCAGAAGCAATCGGGCCTGGGTAGGGTAGGGCCTGAACGTCGGGGGCCTGAGTAGGGTAGAGCCTGAACGTCGGGGGCCTGAGTAGGGTAGAGCCTGAACGTCGGGGGCCTGAGTAGGGCTTGGGCCTGAACGTCGGGGGACTGGGTAGGGCTTGGGCCTGAACGTCGGGGGCCTGAGTAGGGTAGAGCCTGAACGTCGGGGGCCTGAGTAGGGTAGAGCCTGAACGTCGGGGGCCTGAGTAGGGCTTGGGCCTGAACGTCGGGGGCCTGGGTAGGGCTTGGGCCTGAACGTCGGGGGCCTGGGTAGGGCTTGGGCCGAACGTCGGGGGCCTGGTTCTGAACGTCGGGGGCCTGGGTAGGGCTTGGGCCTGAACGTCGGGGGCCTGGGCCTGAACGTCGGGGGCCTGGGTAGGGCTTGGGCCTGAACGTCGGGGGCCTGGGTAGGGCTTGGGCCTGAACGTCGGGGGCCTGGGTAGGGCTTGGGCCTGAACGTCGGGGGCCTGGGTAGGGCTTGGGCCTGAACGTCGGGGGCCTGGGTAGGGTAGAGCCTGAACGTCGGGGGCCTGGGTAGGGTAGAGCCTGAACGTCGGGGGCCTGGGTAGGGTAGAGCCTGAACGTCGGGGGCCTGGGTAGGGCTTGGGCCTGAACGTTGGGGGCCTGGGTAGGGTAGGGTCTGAACATTGGGGGCCTGGGTAGGGTAGGGCCTGAACATTGGGGGACTGGGTAGGGCTTGGGCCTGAACATTGGGGGACTGGGTAGGGCTTGGGCCTGAACGTTGGGGGACTGGGTAGGGTAGGGTCTGAACATTGGGGGCCTGGGTAGGGTAGGGCCTGAACATTGGGGGACTGGGTAGGGCTTGGGCCTGAACATTGGGGGACTGGGTAGGGTAGGGTCTGAACATTGGGGGCCTGGGTAGGGTAGGGCCTGAACATTGGGGGACTGGGTAGGGCTTGGGCCTGAACATTGGGGGACTGGGTAGGGCTTGGGCCTGAACGTTGGGGGCATGGGTTGGGTAGGGCTTGGGCTTAAAATTCATGCCCGTGCAGAGCTCTAGTGTGTCTCAGCACATATGAACCAGTCATACGGGTTACACACACACACTGTACATAACTCCATTTAGCCATAACATCTGAATAGTGTGAATATACACACACACCCTATTCTAGACCTATTGACAGTACCTCCCAACAATAGTCACACAGCATCTTGGCAGATGAGAGATGTCAGCAGCACAGGGTGGTGGTGCAGGGTAAGAGTACGGCTTGCTGTGTTTCCCGACTGTCGAGTGTCTTTAGACAGATGTCAGATACAGTAGAATCTCAGTGTAAGCTGATGTAGGTTGAGCAAACATCTAGCTATACTGCTGTGTAAACTGAGGTGGACATGGATCTAGTGCTGCGTACCGTGGGTGCAACGTCACCACCCTATCCCCTCTGACACCCTACCCTTTCTGACACCAGTCTCTCTCGCTGGCACCTCTGACACCAGTCTCTCTCTGTCTCAGTGTAACACTCATGGCTGTGAGCCACCTCCTCTGGGCTCAATGGTGTTCATTAGCCCTCTGCTGCAGCCTTCATCCCCCAGCCCTGCAGCCAGCCCTATTGTACAGCGCACAATGGCAAGGCAAACAGAAGATTAGGCCTGCTTCAGGAGTCACAGACGGAAGAGGAGAGGGGGAGGGGAGGGTTGAGGGTCTACCCCAGTCTGCTAGCTCCTTCAGTAGCTCTTGATCCACACGAGAGGAGAGCTGTAAGTTCACACACAGACACACGAGAAGAAAGAGTCACAGGTCAGTGACCAGGCTCTCAACGATCAGTAGAACATCTGGCAGTAGAAACCACAGTTCCGTTCTCTCTCTAAGACAGGACTAACCAATAGGAGGGAATGAGGGAGAGCAGAGAGGAAGCTTCTAGAAAGCAGCCAATGCCAGGATACTTTTTAATAAAGCCCACAGCCATCAATCAAAGCCATGAGTGCTGTCCTCCTCTCCTCTCTCCCATCTCCTCTGCCTGGCTGCTGGGGAAATGGCAGGAGCACCATCATTAGCTCATCTGTCAGTGTTACAGGGAAAGCTGCTTGCTGCCCCCCTCCATCTCCTGAATAGAACAGCCAGAGGGGGAAGTTAGTGGGCCAGGAAGCAGGAAGCAGGAGACAGGATCCAAATGGAGCTGTGATGGTGGTGACACAAAGACACTGGGTTTTCATTGGCTATGAAGCTCCAAAAGAGGCAGTTGTATTGTTCAGACAAATCAGAAGATGGATAAGAACTTGATTCATGAATGAATAATGCTTGGTTTATTTAGGGCTTTTCCATTGATTAACTGGATTTTGATTCTCTTGCCCTTCCTTACACCACTTCCTGAATTGAGTTCAAATGGATTTGACCCCCAAAACTGAATAGTTCCAGAGACCAGCCATGTTTTCTGTTCCAGGGTCTCGGGTTTACTGAAGCACAGAGTGCTGGAAGGCAGTGGCCTGTGGCCTCAGCTGAACTGTGAGATGAAATGGAGCCTGGAGTTAGACACACGTGCTTATGGCTGTCCAGCAATGTCAGGGCCCCGATTGGCACCCATGCCCATAAGTTTCAGGAGAAGGACAGAATTCACACACTCACATGGTCTGGCTGGCTCTGGAATGTTCTGGGCTATTCAAGAACACACTTCTGCTTTTCCAAAACAAGACAAGGCTGCAATGAGGACATTGGAGACAGGCCGTAGTCAGTCTGTCTAGACCACATATTCCCCATGGTTACTTAGTCATTAGGCTAACATTATGATATACATTATCCACCAGAGTCATTAGGGTAACATTATGATATACATTATCCACCAGAGTCATTAGGCTAACATTATGATATACATTATCCACCAGAGTCATTAGGCTAACATTATGATATACATTATCCACCAGAGTCATTAGGCTAACATTATGATATACATTATCCACCAGAGTCATTAGGCTAACATTATGATATACATTACCCACCAGAGTCATTAGGCTAACATTGATATACATTATCCACCAGAGACATTAGGCTAACATTATGATATACATTATCCACCAGAGACCTTAGGCTAACATTATGATATACATTATCCACCAGAGACCTTAGGCTAACATTATGATATACATTATCATGTATATTATCCACTAGTCATTAGGCTAACATTATCCCAGTGTTTACCATAGGATTTCTTTCAGCAGCAAAGTTAGCATAGGGGGGTGGGTGTGGCCATAAACCTTGGAGGCAGTCCTCTTGGCCGTAGAATAAAAATGCCAGGACATTTTGGGAATTTTAGATTCTCCACGACTGTCTAGCTTTAATTTGTGATTTTCAAAGATAATGGAACTATATATTTTTCAATAATATTATATTTACTACCATACTTTATATCTGGTTTTAGTCATATAAGTTTACACTGAAAACATCTAACCGTCCAGATTTATTATTATTTTTAACATATTTTTTGGAGTGGAGGCCCGCCGCTGCTAAATACATTTTGGGGAAACACTTATCCTATACATTATCCACCGCCACCAGACCTGACCCATTAATGTCACATTAGCTCAGATGCATCATGGATTGTTATTGAGGGTCCATTTTGTTTTGAGCTAGCTAGGGCATCAGAGCCATAACAAGGTCCTTGTTATTTCCATCAGTGACGAGGCAAACACAATGCAGATGGATTCACATCAAAGTGGAAGAACAAGGCTGCATCCCTACAGACCTGTCCTTCTTAGAACACTTGAAGTGACGTTCATGCCCTCCCCATAACCCCTCAGTAACCAGCTACATCATTACCATCAGTGCCCTCCCCATAACCCCTCAGTAACCAGCTATATCATTACCATCAGTGCCCTCCCCATAACCCCTCAGTAACCAGCTACATCATTACCATCAGTGCCCTCCCCATAACCCCTCAGTAACCAGCTATATCATTACCATCAGTGTCCTCCCCATAACCCCTCAGTAACCAGCTACATCATTACCATCAGTGTCCTCCCCATAACCCCTCAGTAACCAGCTATATCATTACCATCAGTGTCCTCCCCATAACTCCTCAGTAACCAGCTACATCATTACCATCAGTGTCCTCCCTATAACCCCTCAGTAACCAGCTATATCATTACCATCAGTGCCCTCCCCATAACCCCTCAGTAACCAGCTATATCATTACCATCAGTGTCCTCCCCATAACCCCTCAGTAACCAGCTAGGCCTAAATCATAAGCTGCATCAGTGAGAAGCCCAAGTGCCCATCTCTGCCAGTAAGAACAGCCTGGCGTTGTACAAGACCCTACAAGACAACACCACCCCATGCAGTAAGCAGGGCTCCCTGAGGAGAGCAGAGAGCAGCAGCTGTCCTGGTCCTGCAGTGGAAGACACCGGAGGTCAGAGAGACAATAGGCAAAGAGCCATGACACCAGTCCGTGCCAATGTCCGTTATGCCCATCACGGTCACGGTGACGGGCACAGAGAGTCACAGAGAGCGTCTGAAACGACTTACTGTACTGGCAAAGCCACTTGACACAGAGTAAGTAGTACTGAGAGTAAGTGCTGAGAGAGATGTTCAACTTTAAGCATGAAATTATGCATGTGTGTCTGTGTGCGCTTATACGTGACCAATGAAGACCATTCGCAAGCATACGTGCAAATGTAATCTATACACATGAAAGCATCCCTTCCAACTCCACTACTGAGCCCCATGTAGGTCATACTCTAAACCAGCGGGGTGAGATTAGAGACAGAGGAGGTTGAGATGCCAGAGACGGACAGAGAAGAGACAGAGAAGAGAGAGGCTCTTGTCTCGGTGACTTTAGTGAACAGATGCAGACGGCTGTACGGGAAAAGAGGAGAGGAGCCCCATCCATCCCCTCCTATCAGCTTTCCAAGCACTCGGAGCGTTCCAAATCGCTCCTGGCACACCCAGGCTGCCTCCTACGCTTCACTATCAGAGTTCCCACCGGAATATGGGACATGATAACAGCAGCTCCCCATCCCCCCCCTCCCCATTCCCACTTTCCACTCTCCTGATACCTCAATTTGAAACAGAGAGGAGTATCCAGATCCACAAAGCAACACAGACGAGTAGAGAAACAACACAGTGTTTTATCAGGATGTCTGGAGGAGGAGAGAAACAACACAGTGTTTTATCAGGATGTCTGGAGGAGGAGTAGAGAAACAACACAGTGTTTTATCAGGATGTCTGGAGGAGGAGAGAAACAACACAGTGTTTTATCTGGATGTCTGGAGGAGTAGAGAAACAACACAGTGTTTTATCTGGATGTCTGGAGGAGTAGAGAAACAACACAGTGTTTTATCAGGATGTCTGGAGGAGTAGAGAAACAACACAGTGTTTTATCTGGATGTCTGGAGGAGTAGAGAAACAACACAGTGTTTTATCAGGATGTCTGGAGGAGTAGAGAAACAACACAGTGTTTTATCTGGATGTCTGGAGGAGTAGAGAAACAACACAGTGTTTTATCAGGATGTCTGGAGGAGTAGAGAAACAACACAGTGTTTTATCAGGATGTCTGGAGGAGTAGAGAAACAACACAGTGTTTTATCAGGATGTCTGGAGGAGTAGAGAAACAACACAGTGTTTTATCAGGATGTCTGGAGGAGTAGAGAAACAACACAGTGTTTTATCAGGATGTCTGGAGGAGGAGTAGAGAAACAACACAGTGTTTTATCAGGATGTCTGGAGGAGGAGAGAAACAACACAGTGTTTTATCTGGATGTCTGGAGGAGTAGAGAAACAACACAGTGTTTTATCAGGATGTCTGGAGGAGTAGAGAAACAACACAGTGTTTTATCTGGATGTCTGGAGGAGTAGAGAAACAACACAGTGTTTTATCAGGATGTCTGGAGGAGTAGAGAAACAACACAGTGTTTTATCAGGATGTCTGGAGGAGTAGAGAAACAACACAGTGTTTTATCAGGATGTCTGGAGGAGTAGAGAAACAACACAGTGTTTTATCAGGATGTCTGGAGGAGTAGAGAAACAACACAGTGTTTTATCAGGATGTCTGGAGGAGTAGAGAAACAACACAGTGTTTTATCTGGATGTCTGGAGGAGGAGAGAAACAACACAGTGTTTTATCTGGATGTCTGGAGGAGTAGAGAAACAACACAGTGTTTTATCTGGATGTCTGGAGGAGTAGAGAAACAACACAGTGTTTTATCAGGATGTCTGGAGGAGTAGAGAAACAACACAGTGTTTTATCTGGATGTCTGGAGGAGTAGAGAAACAACACAGTGTTTTATCAGGATGTCTGGAGGAGTAGAGAAACACAGTGTTTTATCAGGATGTCTGGAGGAGGAGAGAAACAACACAGTGTTTTATCTGGATGTCTGGAGGAGTAGAGAAACAACACAGTGTTTTATCTGGATGTCTGGAGGAGTAGAGAAACACAGTGTTTTATCTGGATGTCTGGAGGAGTAGAGAAACACAGTGTTTTATCAGGATGTCTGGAGGAGTAGAGAAACACAGTGTTATATCAGGATGTCTGGAGGAGTAGAGAAACACAGTGTTTTATCAGGATGTCTGGAGGAGTAGAGAAACACAGTGTTTTATCAGGATGTCTGGAGGAGTAGAGAAACAACACAGTGTTTTATCTGGATGTCTGGAGGAGGAGAGAAACAACACAGTGTTTTATCAGGATGTCTGGAGGAGAGAAACAACACAGTGTTTTATCAGGATGTCTGGAGGAGTAGAGAAACACAGTGTTTTATCAGGATGTCTGGAGGAGTAGAGAAACAACACAGTGTTTTATCTGGATGTCTGGAGGAGTAGAGAAACACAGTGTTTTATCTGGATGTCTGGAGGAGTAGAGAAACACAGTGTTTTATCTGGATGTCTGGAGGAGTAGAGCAAATAGAGGATAGGCCTATTAAAAGAGAATGCCTCCAATAATGTAGGTGGCATACAACCAATGCCACACACACACACACACACACACACACACACACACACACACCTCTGGAGAGTAGAAGGAAGAAAACACACATTGAAAACTACATTTGGCTACAAGCTCCAACGTGAGTAGGTAATGTTATGCAAAGTAGAAACTGAACATAGATCAGTTATCTCTGGCTCCAGTATGCCCTGTTCCGATCTAAACCAGGGTAGAGGGTTACAGCTAGGTCACAGCCATCCTCTACCACTGCTCCCTGTTCCAATCTAAACCAGGGTAGAGGGTTATAGCTAGGTCACAGCCATCCTCTACCACTGCTCCCTGTTCCAATCTAAACCAGGGTAGAGGGTTACAGCTAGGTCACAGCCATCCTCTACCACTGCTCCCTGTTCCAATCTAAACCAGGGTAGAGGGTTACAGCTAGGTCACAGCCATCCTCTACCACTGCTCCCTGTTCCAATCTAAACCAGGGTAGAGGGTTATAGCTAGGTCACAGCCATCCTCTACCACTGCTCCCTGTTCCAATCTAAACCAGGGTAGAGGGTTATAGCTAGGTCACAGCCATCCTCTACCACTGCTCCCTGTTCCAATCTAAACCTGTGTAGAGGGTTATAGCTAGGTCACAGCCATCCTCTGACTACCCTAACACCTGCCACTTCCAGTCAAAGCCAATAAGGCCCAGAGTGTCACCAGTCAGTCACTATAGGGGACTAGAGTCACACAGAGACCCAGCTATAAGGCTCTGGAGTCAGATAGCTCACAGCACGATGGCCTGGTCTCTATCCTGCTCCTCTTCTCTTCCAGGCCAACAGAAAGATCCCATTTCGACCCAGTCAGAGCACAGGCTTCTCAGTCAGCTTGGGGACACTGAAACCGTAGTGACTTGTGTGGTTGGATTCAGTCTGAAGGCTGCTGATGTTAAAATGCCAGGCCTACACCAGCTGCACATCAGCAATCACTCTTTATGAATAGCTAAAACCAAATTCTATTTGTCACATGCGCTGAATACAACAGGTGTAGTAGACTTGTTAAGTTACAAACCCTTAACCAACAATGCAGTTCAATAAATAATGTATTTAGTAAATATTTTCTTAACTATGTAAATAGTCCGGGAGGACATTTGATTAATTGTTTCACAGTCTTTTGGCTTGGGGGGGTAGAAGCTGTTTCACAGTCTTTTGGCTTGGGGGGGTAGAAGCTGTTCAGCAGTCTTTTGGCTTGGGGGGTAGAAGCTATTCAGCAGTCTTTTGGCTTGGGGGGGTTAGAAAGCTATTCAGCAGTCTTTTGACTTGGGGGGGTAGAAGCTGTTTCACAGTCTTTTGGCTTGGGGGGGTAGAAGCTGTTCAGCAGTCTTTTGGCTTGGGGGGTAGAAGCTATTCAGCAGTCTTTTGGCTTGGGGGGGTTAGAAAGCTATTCAGCAGTCTTTTGACTTGGGGGGGTAGAAGCTGTTTCACAGTCTTTTGACTTGGGGGGGTAGAAGCTGTTCAGCAGTCTAATGGCTTGGGGGTAGAAGCTGTTCAGCAGTCTAATGGCTTGGGGGTAGCAGCTGTTTAGCAGTCTAATGGCTTGGGGGTAGCAGCTGTTTAGCAGTCTAATGGCTTGGGGGTAGAAGCTGTTCAGCAGTCTAATGGCTTGGGGGTAGAAGCTGTTCAGCAGTCTAATGGCTTGGGGGTAGCAGCTGTTTAGCAGTCTAATGGCTTGGGGGTAGCAGCTGTTTAGCAGTCTAATGGCTTGGGGGGGTAGAAGCTGTTCAGCAGTCTAATGGCTTGGGGGTAGCAGCTGTTCAGCAGTCTAATGGCTTGGGGGGGTAGCAGCTGTTCAGCAGTCTAATGGCTTGGGGTAGCAGCTGTTTAGCAGTCTAATGGCTTGGGGGTAGCAGCTGTTCAGCAGTCTAATGGCTTGGGGGTAGCAGCTGTTCAGCAGTCTAATGGCTTGGGGGGATAGCAGCTGTTCAGCAGTCTAATGGCTTGGGGGTAGCAGCTGTTTAGCAGTCTAATGGCTTGGGGGTAGAAGCTGTTTCACAGTCTTTTGACTTGGGGGGGTAGCAGCTGTTTAGCAGTCTAATGGCTTGGGGGTAGCAGCTGTTTACCAGTCTAATGGCTTGGGGGTAGAAGCTGTTTCACAGTCTTTTGACTTGGGGGGGTAGAAGCTGTTCAGCAGTCTAATGGCTTGGGGGTAGCAGCTGTTTAGCAGTCTAATGGCTTGGGGGTAGCAGCTGTTTAGCAGTCTAATGGCTTGGGGGTAGCAGCTGTTCAGCAGTCTAATGGCTTGGGGGTAGCAGCTGTTCAGCAGTCTAATGGCTTGGGGGGGTAGCAGCTGTTCAGCAGTCTAATGGCTTGGGGGGGTAGCAGCTGTTCAGCAGTCTAATGGCTTGGGGGTAGCAGCTGTTCAGCAGTCTAATGGCTTGGGGGGTAGAAGCTGTTCAGCAGTCTAATGGCTTGGGGGTAGCAGCTGTTCAGCAGTCTAATGGCTTGGGGGTAGCAGCTGTTCAGCAGTCTAATGGCTTGGGGGTAGCAGGTGTTTAGCAGTCTAATGGCTTGGGGGGTAGAAGCTGTTTAGCAGTCTAATGGCTTGGGGGGGGGGTAGCAGCTGTTCAGCAGTCTAATGGCTTGGGGGGTAGAAGCTGTTTAGCAGTCTAATGGCTTGGGGGGGTAGAAGCTGTTTAGCAGTCTAATGGCTTGGGGGTAGCAGCTGTTCAGCAGTCTAATGGCTTGGGGGTAGCAGCTGTTCAGCAGTCTAATGGCTTGGGGGGGTAGCAGCTGTTCAGCAGTCTAATGGCTTGGGGGGTAGCAGCTGTTCAGCAGTCTAATGGCTTGGGGGTAGCAGCTGTTTAGGAGTCTAATGGCTTGGGGGTAGCAGCTGTTTAGGAGTCTAATGGCTTGGGGGTAGCAGCTGTTCAGCAGTCTAATGGCTTGGGGGTAGCAGCTGTTCAGCAGTCTAATGGCTTGGGGGTAGCAGCTGTTTAGCAGTCTAATGGCTTGGGGGGGGGGGGTAGAAGCTGTTCAGCAGTCTAATGGCTTGGGGGTAGCAGCTGTTCACCAGTCTAATGGCTTGGGGGTAGAAGCTGTTTCACAGTCTAATGGCTTGGGGGGGTAGAAGCTGTTCAGCAGTCTAATGGCTTGGGGGTAGCAGCTGTTCAGCAGTCTAATGGCTTGGGGGGGTAGAAGCTGTTTAGCAGTCTAATGGCTTGGGGGGGGGGTAGAAGCTGTTCAGCAGTCTAATGGCTTGGGGGTAGCAGCTGTTCACCAGTCTAATGGCTTGGGGGTAGCAGCTGTTCAGCAGTCTAATGGCTTGGGGGTAGCAGCTGTTCACCAGTCTAATGGCTTGGGGGTAGCAGCTGTTCACCAGTCTAATGGCTTGGGGGTAGCAGCTGTTCACCAGTCTAATGGCTTGGGGGTAGCAGCTGTTCAGCAGTCTAATGGCTTGGGGGTAGCAGCTGTTCACCAGTCTAATGGCTTGGGGGTAGCAGCTGTTCAGCAGTCTAATGGCTTGGGGGTAGCAGCTGTTCAGCAGTCTAATGGCTTGGGGGTAGCAGCTGTTCAGCAGTCTAATGGCTTGGGGGTAGCAGCTGTTCACCAGTCTAATGGCTTGGGGGTAGCAGCTGTTCACCAGTCTAATGGCTTGGGGGTAGCAGCTGTTCACCAGTCTAATGGCTTGGGGGTAGCAGCTGTTCAGCAGTCTAATGGCTTGGGGGTAGCAGCTGTTCAGCAGTCTAATGGCTTGGGGGTAGCAGCTGTTCACCAGTCTAATGGCTTGGGGGTAGCAGCTGTTCACCAGTCTAATGGCTTGGGGGTAGCAGCTGTTCACCAGTCTAATGGCTTGGGGGTAGCAGCTGTTCACCAGTCTAATGGCTTGGGGGTAGCAGCTGTTCACCAGTCTAATGGCTTGGGGGTAGCAGCTGTTCACCAGTCTAATGGCTTGGGGGTAGCAGCTGTTCAGCAGTCTAATGGCTTGGGGGTAGCAGCTGTTCAGCAGTCTAATGGCTTGGGGGTAGCAGCTGTTCAGCAGTCTAATGGCTTGGGGGTAGCAGCTGTTCACCAGTCTAATGGCTTGGGGGTAGCAGCTGTTCACCAGTCTAATGGCTTGGGGGTAGCAGCTGTTCAGCAGTCTAATGGCTTGGGGGTAGCAGCTGTTCACCAGTCTAATGGCTTGGGGGTAGCAGCTGTTCACCAGTCTAATGGCTTGGGGGTAGCAGCTGTTCAGCAGTCTAATGGCTTGGGGGTAGCAGCTGTTCAGCAGTCTAATGGTTTGGGGGTAGCAGCTGTTTAGCAGTCTAATGGCTTGGGGGGTAGAAGCTGTTCAGCAGTCTAATGGCTTGGGGGTAGAAGCTGTTCAGCAGTCTTATGGCCTGGGGGTAGAAGCTGTTCACCAGTCTAATGGCTTGGGGCGGGGGGGGGGGGGGGGGGGTAGAAGCTGTTCAGCAGTCTAATGGCTTGGGGGTAGAAGCTGTTCAGCAGTCTAATGGCTTGGGGGTAGAAGCTGTTCAGCAGTCTTTTGGCTTGGGGGGGGGGGGGTAGAAGCTGTTCAGCAGTCTAATGGCTTGGGGGTAGAAGCTGTTCAGCAGTCTAATGGCTTGGGGGTAGCAGCTGTTCAGCAGTCTAATGGCTTGGGGGTAGAAGCTGTTCAGCAGTCTAATGGCTTGGGGGGTAGAAGCTGTTCAGCAGTCTAATGGCTTGGGGGTAGAAGCTGTTCAGCAGTCTAATGGCTTGGGGGGGTAGAAGCTGTTCAGCAGTCTAATGGCTTGGGGGTAGAAGCTGTTCAGCAGTCTAATGGCTTGGGGGTAGAAACTGTTCAGCAGTCTAATGGCTTGGGGGGTAGAAGCTGTTCAGCAGTCTAATGGCTTGGGGGTAGAAACTGTTCAGTAGTCTTTTGGCTTGGGGGTAGAAGCTATTCAGCAGTCTTTTGGCTTGGGGGGGTAGAAGCTGTTCAGCAGTCTTTTGGCTTGGGGGGGTAGAAGCTGCTAAACAATTAATCAAACGGCCACCCGGACTATTTACATTGAGCCCCCTTTGTTTTTACAACTCAGGTAGACACATCGCTCGTTTTGTTTTTACACTGCTGCTACCATCTAAAACTCAGGTAGACACATCGCTCGTTTTGTTTTTACACTGCTGCTACCATCTACAACTCAGGTAGACACATCGCTCGTTTTGTTTTTACACTGCTGCTACCATCTACAACTCAGGTAGACACATCGCTCGCTTTGTTTTTACACTGCTGCTACCATCTACAACTCAGGTAGACACATCGCTCGTTTTGTTTTTACACTGCTGCTACCATCTACAACTCAGGTAGACACATCGCTCGTTTTGTTTTTACACTACCATCTACAACTCAGGTAGACACATTGCCTGCTACAGTAACTAGCCAATAGCATAATGCTAGCATCATCTAGGATGTCCACCCACTCTGCCCAGAATGGGTGAAAACGTTCTTTGGCGATGAAACTTCACTTCCTTATGTTCTAAAATCAATTTTACCAAGACAAATGGCATTATTTTTGTTCTGAATCGTTCAGTGAAGTCTTTCTCTAACTTATCATTAACATCACATCTAAAAAGTCTGATTTCGTAACCTAATACATCCCATAATTAGCACTGAACTTTTGAGGATTTTACATTTTGTGGTCGCCGTCTTCAAAGTTTAGATAACTTTGGATGACACGAGCTGAATAAAATGTAAAATGCTTTGAAAATAAAATCTTGGTATATACTCAGTGCTCCACAGACATTTATCAGACACGGTAGTTTATGTGAAATCTTCAAAAAAAGAAGACACTTCATATTTGAAATTCCTGTATACTAAAATATGAAAAGTGTATCTGAAAATACTACATGCCATGTCTCAAAATCAATATTTATCTTACCTCTATTGTTCGATGTCGTTTGGATTCAAGGAGGAAGTGCACCTGTCAGCTAGCCTGTAGCCTTCACTCTAGCACAGAATCCAGCCTTGCTGACGCCATGCAACTCTCCAGATATCTGACAACTATTTTTCTCTGGCTTGATTTAGTCACCCTAATTCTGGCCATCCTACCAGGGTAAAAACTCAAAGAACGTTTCAACGGATAATAGAGACATGAGAAATGGACCGTTGGTTTTCTTAAATGATTATCTACACAATTACCATATTATTTTACCCATTGGTCAATTTTTGGGGGGATTGGACCCCCTACATCTTGCCCTGCCAAACTACCACAGTTGGAGCTACATTGTGTCCTATAGAATACAGTACATAAACATACCATCCTCTCTCTCTGGAGAGCGGTGTGTTCTATAGAATACAGTACATAAACATACCATCCTCTCTCTCTGGAGAGCGGTGTGTTCTATAGAATACAGTACATAAACATACCATCCTCTCTCTCTGGAGAGCGGTGTGTTCTATAGAATACAGTACATAAACATACCATCCTCTCTCTCTGGAGAGCGGTGTGTCCTATAGAATACAGTACATAAACATACCATCCTCTCTCTCTGGAGAGCGGTGTGTCCTATAGAATACAGTACATAAACATACCATCCTCTCTCTCTGGAGAGCGGTGTGTCCTATAGAATACAGTACATAAACATACCATCCTCTCTCTCTGGAGAGCGGTGTGTCCTATAGAATACAGTACATAAACATACCATCCTCTCTCTCTGGAGAGCGGTGTGTTCTATAGAATAGAGTACATAAACATACCATCCTCTCTCTGGAGAGCGGTGTGTTCTATAGAATACAGTACATAAACATACCATCCTCTCTCTCTGGAGAGCGGTGTGTTCTATAGAATACAGTACATAAACATACCATCCTCTCTCTGGAGAGCGGTGTGTTCTATAGAATACAGTACATAAACATACCATCCTCTCTCTCTGGAGAGCGGTGTGTTCTATAGAATACAGTACATAAACATACCATCCTCTCTCTCTGGAGAGCGGTGTGTCCTATAGAATACGGTACATAAATAGATTCTCCCTCTGCCCCTCCCTCCCCCTGCTCAACAGACACCATCCTCTCTCTCTGGTCCCCCTGCTGATGAGCATCTGCCAATCCCGAGCATGCACTCTCTACCGCTAATCTACTGGAACACACACACACACACTGACCTCAATATCAGCCTTTTAAATCAGTGAAGCGTGACACACACATTCATGAATGCTGATGCCAATACACACTTGGCAGTGGGCGCTGTTCCTTTGAGCCCCATCCTAAAAAAACTGAATCATTATACTAGCTATTCCTATCCCCCTGTACACACACGACAAGCTCACTTTCAGGTTTCCCAGCATAGTGTGTAAACACAGGGGGTTAGTCTAGCGATTAGATGAGTGCATTTAATCAGTGGGATAAGCCTGGTGGTCCTTCACAACCAGTGAGCCGTAGCCGGCTAGAGCAGACAGATTTAGAACGCATTGTAACCTATAGGGGTCTTTCTCCCTCGCTGGTCACCAGAACAGCAGCCACTCCTGTGTGTGTGTGTGTGTGTGTGTGTGTGTGTGTGTGTCAGGGGAGACAATAAGCCTAGGGGACAGTGGAGGTGATGAAGGCTGAGACAACAGAGAGGATTATCATTATAGTTCACTAAAAGTTACTGTAACGTTAGAACTCTGAATGGTTCCCAATGGGACTGACCTAACTAGCTCTCAGGGGGAAAGAGGAAGAGGGAAGACAGGGGAGCAGAGAGAGAAGGAGAGGAGGAAAAGGAGAGAGAAGGAGGAGGAGAGAGGGGGGAGAGAGGGGAAGGAGAAGGAGAGAGGGGGAGGTGAAGGAGAGAGGGGGAGGAGAAGGAGAGAGAAGAAGAAAAGGAGAGAGAGGGGAGGAGAAGGAGAGAGGGGGAGGAGAAGGGGGAGGAGGAGAAGGAGAGAGGGGGAGGAGAAGGGGGAGGGGGAGAAGGAGAGCGGGGGAGGAGAAGGGGGAGGGGGAGAAGGAGAGCGGGGGAGGAGAAGGAGAGAGGAGGAAAAGGAGAGAGGAGGAAAATGAGAGAAGGGGAGAAGGAGAGATGAAGGAGAGGGGGGAGGAGAAGGAGAGATGAAGGAGAGGGGGGAGGAGAAGGAAAGATGAAGGAGAGAGGGGGGAGGAGAATGAGAGAGGGGAGGAGAAGGAGAGAGGAGGAGGAAAAGGAGAGAGGAGGAGGAGAAGGAGAGAGGAGGAGGAGAAGGAGAGAGGAGGAGGAGGAGAAGGAGAGGGGGAGGAGAGAGGAGGAGGAAAAGGAGAGAGGGGGAGGAAAAGGAGAGAGGGGGAGGAGAAGGAGAGAGAAGGAGAGAGGAGGAGAGAGGAGAGAGGAGGAGAGAGAGGGAGGAGGAGGAGAGAGAGGGGAGGAGGAGGAGAGAGAGGGGAGGAGATGGAGATTGAGAGATGAAGGAGAGAGGGGGGAGATGAAGGAGAGCGGGGGATGAGGAAAGAGGGGGAGGAGAAGGAGAGAGAAGGAGAGAGAGGGGAGAAGGAGAGGGGAGGAGAAGGAGAGAGAGGGGGAGAAGGAGAGAGGAGGAGAGAGAGAAGGAGAAGGAGAGAGGAGGGGAAGGAGAAGGAGAGAGGAGGGGAAGGAGAAGGAGAGAGGAGTGAGAGGAGGAGAAGGAGAGATGAAGGAGAGAGGGGGGAGGAGAATGAGAGAGGGGAGGAGAAGGATAGAGGAGGAGGAGAAGGAGAGAGGAGGAGCAGAAGGAGAGGGGGGGAGAAGGAGAGGGGGGAGGAGATGGAGAATGAGAGATGAAGGAGAGAGGGGGGAGATGAAGGAGAGAGGGGAAGGAGAAGGAGAGAGAGGGGAGGAGGAGAGAGAGGGGAGGAGAGAGGAGAGATGAAGGAGAGAGGGGGGAGGTGAATGAGAGATGAAGGAGAGAGGGGTCTCTGAAATGTGGATGAAGTTAACATTTCCACCCTACACACCAACATATGGTCAGTTTTGAGTTATCAAATCTCAAATGGTTTAAGGTCAGCGTAATAGGATAGGATTTGGATAAGCTGATCCTAGAACTGTGCCAATGTGATCCTAACTTGTACCCGGAGCCGGAAATGCTGACAGTCTACTCTGTATTCAGAGAGTGAGTTGGAACAATGCAGCAGGGCTGCTACACTCCCAACATCTGGACAAGGATGTTGCAATAGAACCACAGCTATGGCAGCAAACAAGACCTTTCCACTGTCATTAGAGGACTTTGTTCTTCAGATGATCCAGCTGAATGAAGGACAGGGTTCTCTAAAGTACTGTGTGTGTGTGTGTGTGTGTGTGTGTGTGTGTGTGTGTGTGTGTGTGTGTGTGTGTGTGTGTGTGTGTGTGTGTGTGTGTGTACGTTTGTGCATTGCATATCATGCATTTGTGAGGCTTGTGTGTGTTGTACGTCTATGTGTGTGTCTGTGTGCTGTACATAGGGAAGGAGAGGGCTCGTGATTTAAGGGCATTACTGGAGGGGGACGTGGTAATGCTGGGCTGTCTCTGACTGCTGGCTAGCTAGCACTCCTCCCTCTCTCTGCAGGGTTAGATTAGAGCCTGCTAGCTAGCTAGCACTCCTCCCTCTCTCTGCAGGGTTAGATTAGAGCCTGCTAGCTAGCTAGCACTCCTCCCTCTCTCTGCAGGGTTAGATTAGAGCCTGCTGGCTAGCTAGCACTCCTCCCTCTCTCTGCAGGGTTAGATTAGAGCCTGCTGGCTAGCTAGCACTCCTCCCTCTCTCTGCAGGGTTAGATTAGAGACTGCTAGTTAGCTAGCACTCCTCCCTCTCTCTGCAGGGTTAGATTAGAGCCTGCTGGCTAGCTAGCACTCCTCCCTCTCTCTGCAGGGTTAGATTAGAGCCTGCTGGCTAGCTAGCACTCCTCCCTCTCTCTGCAGGGTTAGATTAGAGCCTGCTGGCTAGCTAGCACTCCTCCCTCTCTCTGCAGGGTTAGATTAGAGCCTGCTGGCTAGCTAGCACTCCTCCCTCTCTTTGCAGGGTTAGATTAGAGCCTGCTGGCTAGCTAGCACTCCTCCCTCACTCTGCAGGATTAGGATAGAGCCTGCTAGCTAGCTAGCACTCCTCCCTCTCTCTGCAGGGTTAGATTAGAGCCTGCTGGCTAGCTAGCACTCCTCCCTCTCTCTGCAGGGTTAGATTAGAGCCTGCTGGCTAGCTAGCAATCCTCCCTCTCTCTGCAGGGTTAGATTAGAGCCTGCTGGCTAGCTAGCACTCCTCCCTCTCTCTGCAGGGTTAGATTAGAGCCTGCTGGCTAGCTAGCACTCCTCCCTCTCTCTGCAGGGTTAGATTAGAGACTGCTGGCTAGCTAGCACTCCTCCCTCTCTCTGCAGGGTTAGATTAGAGCCTGCTGGCTAGCTAGCACTCCTCCCTCTCTCTGCAGGGTTAGATTAGAGCCATGCCTTTGCTGGAAGGGAGAGCAACACACAGAGACAATGTATATGCACATGAACGCACACGACACACACACCACAGGAGGTGTGTGGCACCTTAATTGGGGAGGACGGGCTCGAGGTAATGGCTGGAGACATTATTATGAGCCATCCTCCCCTCAGCAGCCTCCACTGACACACACATGACCCATGACACACAGGACACACACAGGACACGTGACACACAGCATCCCTCTCTCCATGCCCCTGGCAACAATGACTACAGGAGGAGAGGAGTCCCAACTTTCTATGCATGACACACACACAAAACTTTGGGATGAAGCTGAAGTGGGGGCTGAAGCTAGAACCAGAGTCTGAAGAGAGAGGAGAGGGGGGAAAGGAGGAGAGAGGAGAAAGGAGGAGAGAGGAGAGGGGGGAAAGGAGGAGAGGGGGGAAAGGAGGAGAGGGGGGAAAGGAGGAGAGGGGGGAAAGGAGGAGAGGGGGGAAAGGAGGAGAGAGGAATGGAGGAGAGGAGACAGGGCAGTTGTACGCTGGCTGTGAAGGCTCGACCTCCCAACAATGCCTCCCCCTAACACACACACCGCCCCATGCATGCTCTTTAACCCCATGATGACCCCTGTGAAGGGGACCACAGGCCGACAGTGTGCAACTAATAAGCACAGAGGGGCTGTGTGTGTGTCCTACTCAACCAAACAATACAGTGCAGGGACAGCTCAGAAGGTCTAGGGCAAGACCACAAACACACAGCATTTGGCCAAGAGCAAGAGAACAAAGAATCCAAGGCCATCAAAAACCAGTCTCTCCTTTCCTGAATCAAGATCTGGAAAGGTGCTGTTAAGTCACAGAGAGGGCTGCCAGGTGTTACAGTAGGACTATGTTATGTTCCCTGGCTGTGTTGGTTCTACTGGCGGCTGCTGCTACATTGCCTGCTGCTGCTGCTACACTGGCTGCTGCTGCTGCTACATTGCCTGCTGCTGCTGCTGCTGCTGCTGCTGCTACACTGGCTGCTGCTGCTGCTACACTGGCTGCTGCTGCTGCTACACTGGCTGCTGCTGCTGCTACACTGGCTGCTGCTGCTGCTACACTGGCTGCTGCTGCTGCTACACTGGCTGCTGCTGCTGCTACACTGGCTGCTGCTGCTGCTACACTGGCTGCTGCTGCTGCTACACTGGCTGCTGCTGCTGCTACATTGGATGCTGCTGCTGCTACATTGGATGCTGCTGCTGCTACATTGGATGCTGCTGCTGCTACACTGGCTCCTGCTGCTGCTACACTGGCTCCTGCTGCTGCTACACTGGCTGCTGCTACATTGGCTCCTGCTGCTGCTACACTGGCTGCTGCTACATTGGCTCCTGCTGCTGCTACACTGGCTGCTGCTGCTGCTACACTGGCTGCTGCTGCTGCTACACTGGCTGCTGCTGCTGCTACACTGGCTGCTGCTGCTGCTACACTGGCTGCTGCTGCTGCTACACTGGCTGCTGCTGCTGCTACACTGGCTGCTGCTGCTGCTACACTGGCTGCTGCTGCTGCTACACTGGCTGCTGCTGCTGCTACACTGGCTGCTGCTGCTGCTGCTACACTGGCTGCTGCTGCTGCTGCTACACTGGCTGCTGCTGCTACACTGGCTGCTGCTGCTACACTGGCTGCTGCTGCTACACTGGCTGCTGCTGCTACACTGGCTGCTGCTGCTGCTGCTACAGCTGCTGCTGCTCCCACACCGGCTGCTGCTCCCCCACTGTCACTGCTATGGTTAGTTATCTGTACGAGCTGGTGATTCTCCAGTCCTGATTCCATGTCTCCCTACACAGCCAGAACAGGCCATAGTGGACTCATTACTGCACAGAGACAGAGTTAGAAACACACACAGCCACAGAGGGAGGAAGAGCGAGAGAGACAGCAGATACAGAGAAACAGACACGGGCATGGAGGGAGGAAGAGAGAGAGACAGCAGATACAGAGAAACACACATGGGCATGGAGGGAGGAATAGAGAGAGACAGCAGATACAGAAAAACAGACACAGCCACAGAGGGAGGAAGAGCGAGAGACAGCAGATACAGAGAAACAGACACGGGCATGGAGGGAGGAAGAGAGAGAGAGACAGCAGATACAGAGAAACAGACACGGGCATGCACGCACACACACATGATGTATGCTCTGCTGGTCACAGCAACTGTTTAAATAAGAAAAAACAGAGTACAGAAGAGAAGTGAGGTCAAGGTGGAGAACATATACACTGACCTGGACTGACTGACATCACAATAAAGACCTGGACTGACTGACATCACAATAAAGACCTGGACTGCCTGACATCACAGTAAAGACCTGGACTGGCAGACATCACAGTAAAGACCTGGACTGACAGACATCACAATAAAGACCTGGACTGACAGACATCACAATAAAGACCTGGACTGACTGACATCACAATAAAGACCTGGACTGACTGACATCACAATAAAGACCTGGACTGACTGACATCACAATAAAGACCTGGACTGACTGACATCACAATAAAGACCTGGACTGACTGACATCACAATAAAGACCTGGACTGCGTAACATCACAATAAAGACCTGGACTGCCTGACATCACAATAAAGACCTGGACTGCCTGACATCACAATAAAGACCTGGACTGACAGACATCACAATAAAGACCTGGACTGACAGACATCACAATAAAGACCTGGACTGACAGACATCACAATAAAGACCTGGACTGACTAACATCACAATAAAGACCTGGACTGACTGACATCACAATAAAGACCTGGACTGACAGACATCGCAATAAAGACCTGGACTGACAGACATCGCAATAAAGACCTGGACTGACAGACATCGCAATAAAGACCTGGACTGACTAACATCGCAATAAAGACCTGGACTGACTGACATCGCAATAAAGACCTGGACTGACTAACATCACAATAAAGACCTGGACTGACTAACATCACAATAAAGACCTGGACTGACTGACATCGCAATAAAGACCTGGACTGACTAACATCACAATAAAGACCTGGACTGCGTAACATCACAATAAAGACCTGGACTGACTAACATCACAATAAAGACCTGGACTGCGTAACATCACAATAAAGACCTGGACTGCGTAACATCACAATAAAGACCTGGACTGACTAACATCACAATAAAGACCTGGACTGACTAACATCACAATAAAGACCTGGACTGACTAACATCACAATAAAGACCTGGACTGACTAACATCACAATAAAGACCTGGACTGACAGGTATAGGGGACGTCAGTCCTATGTAGACCATTAGAACTCTGTGCATAAAGATAACAAGCATGGACAGTCCTGTTTAACTCTCATCTCTGATCATTTGTAAAATAGGGAGAGAGAGGAACACACAATACTGACACATATAGGCCTAGACTCAGGGACACACTCAGTCTATCAGACACAATACTGACACATATAGGCCTAGACTCAGGGATACACTCAGTCTATCAGACACAATACTGACACATATAGGCCTAGACTCAGGGATACAGTCAGTCTATCAGACACAATACTGACACATATAGGCCTAGACTCAGGGATACACTCAGTCTATCAGACACAATACTGACACATATAGGCCTAGACTCAGGGATACACTCAGTCTATCAGACACAATACTGACACATATAGGCCTAGACTCAGGGATACACTCAGTCTATCAGACACAATACTGACACATATAGGCCTAGACTCAGGGATACACTCAGTCTATCAGACACAATACTGACACATATAGGCCTAGACTCAGGGATACAGTCAGTCTATCAGACACAAACACTAACAGACATTCACACACTAACAGACACACTTCCTCTGGGAAAGAAAAACGTTGTCCTATTGTCTCTTCTAGGCATGCTGTCCTCCTCAGAACAGAAGAGAGCCAGGCCAAACTAGCGGAGCTCCTCCCCGGAACAGAAGAGAGCCGGGCCAAACTAGCGGAGCTCCTCCCCAGAACAGAAGAGAGCCAGGCCAAACTAGCGGAGATCCTCCCCAGAACAGAAGAGAGCCAGACCAAACTAGTGGAGAACCTCCCCAGAACAGAAGAGAGCCAGGCCAAACTAGCGGAGATCCTCCCCGGAACAGAAGAGAGCCAGGCCAAACTAGCGGAGATCCTCCCCGGAACAGAAGAGAGCCAGGCCAAACTAGTGGAGAACCTCCCCGGAACAGAAGAGAGCCAGGCCAAACTAGTGGAGAACCTCCCCGGAACAGAAGAGAGCCAGGCCAAACTAGTGGAGATGACAGCTGCAGGAATCTAGTAGAACCAACACTAATCAACATCAATCCCCCTTTGCCACAGTCCTAACTGGATATTACTCCTATTATACCCATTGTGGGAGTGGGTCTCAGATAACACCACTGCAGTAGTCACAGTGTGTGTGTGTGTGTGTGTGTGTGTGTGTGTGTGTGTGTGTGTGTGTGTGTGTGTGTGTGTGTGTGTGTGTGTGTGTGTGTGTGTTCAGGGTGAGTGAGAGAGAGAAGAGAAAGAGAAAGAAAGACAAAAGAGAGAAAAAGAAGAGGGTGCTCAGGAGAGAGGGATCAAAGGAGCTGTAACTAAAAAGACTAGCTTCATCTCAGCCAGTTAACAGGCACTGAGCTGCAAGTCAAATGAGCCCCTCTGATGTGTGTGTGTGTGTGTGTGTGTGTGTGTGTGTGTGTGTGTGTGTGTGTGTGTGTGTGTGTGTGTGTGTGTGTGTGTGTGTGTGTGTGTGTGTGTGTGTGTGTGTGTGTGAGTGTGTGTGTGAGTGTGTGTGTGTGTAACAAAATAGATGAGTGAGTAATATGTGACCTAGTAGTATATCAGAGTGAAGCTCAGAGAGTGACTGAGTAAATGACTGTTTATCTGCACGAAGCTCTGTGAGAGTGAGTAGGAGAGAGGAACGACTCCTCTGTGAGAGTGAGTAGGAGAGAGGAACGACTCCTCTGTGAGAGTGAGTAGGAGAGAGGAACGACTCCTCTGTGAGAGTGAGTAGGAGAGAGGAACGACTCCTCTGTGAGAGTGAGTAGGAGAGAGGAACGACTCCTCTGTGAGAGTGAGTAGGAGAGAGGAACGACTCCTCTGTGAGAGTGAGTAGGAGAGAGGAACGACTCCTCTGGGAGAGTGAGTAGGAGAGAGGAACGACTCCTCTGGGAGAGTGAGTAGGAGAGAGGAACGACTCCTCTGGGAGAGTGAGTAGGAGAGAGGAACGACTCCTCTGGGAGAGTGAGTAGGAGAGAGGAACGACTCCTCTGGGAGAGTGAGTAGGAGAGAGGAACGACTCCTCTGTGAGAGTGAGTAGGAGAGAGGAACGACTCCTCTGGGAGAGTGAGTAGGAGAGAGGAACGACTCCTCTGGGAGAGTGAGTAGGAGAGAGGAACGACTCCTCTGGGAGAGTGAGTAGGAGAGAGGAACGACTCCTCTGGGAGAGTGAGTAGGAGAGAGGAACGACTCCTCTGGGAGAGTGAGTAGGAGAGAGGAACGACTCCTCTGGGAGAGTGAGTAGGAGAGAGGAACGACTCCTCTGTGAGAGTGAGTAGGAGAGAGGAACGACTCCTCTGGGAGAGTGAGTAGGAGAGAGGAACGACTCCTCTGGGAGAGTGAGTAGGAGAGAGGAACGACTCCTCTGGGAGAGTGAGTAGGAGAGAGGAACGACTCCTCTGTGAGAGTGAGTAGGAGAGAGGAACGACTCCTCTGGGAGAGTGAGTAGGAGAGAGGAACGACTCCTCTGGGAGAGTGAGTAGGAGAGAGGAACGACTCCTCTGTGAGAGTGAGTAGGAGAGAGGAACGACTCCTCTGTGAGAGTGAGTAGGAGAGAGGAACGACTCCTCTGTGAGAGTGAGTAGGAGAGAGGAACGACTCCTCTGTGAGAGTGAGTAGGAGAGAGGAACGACTCCTCTGTGAGAGTGAGTAGGAGAGAGGAACGACTCCTCTGTGAGAGTGAGTAGGAGAGAGGAACGACTCCTCTGTGAGAGTGAGTAGGAGAGAGGAACGACTCCTCTGTGAGAGTGAGTAGGAGAGAGGAACGACTCCTCTGGGAGAGTGAGTAGGAGAGAGGAACGACTCCTCTGGGAGAGTGAGTAGGAGAGAGGAACGACTCCTCTGTGAGAGTGAGTAGGAGAGAGGAACGACTCCTCTGTGAGAGTGAGTAGGAGAGAGGAACGACTCCTCTGTGAGAGTGAGTAGGAGAGAGGAACGACTCCTCTGGGTATATATATTTTTTTTTTTAAACACTCACCAGGCTGCCTTTTGACACGCATGTCCTTCACATTACTTCTGCATGGCTGTGGATGTAGGTCACACACCCCTAACACACATTCCCTCCCTCTATAACCTGCCTTCCATATACACACACCCATACCTGTCACCATTAACCAGTTAGAGGGACGTGGGGCTGAGTGTTGGGTTAGGGTGTGGGTGGAGCCAGAGGGAGGTGTGGCTGGGTGTTGGGTTAGGGTGTGGGTGGGGCCAGAGGGAGGTGGGGCTGAGTGTTGGGTTAGGGTGGGGCCAGAGGGAGGTGGGGCTGAGTGTTGGGTTAGGTTGGGGCCAGAGGGAGGTGGGACTGAGTGTTGGGTTAGGGTGTGGGTGGGGCCAGAGGGAGGTGGGGCTGGGTGTTGGGTTAGGGTGTGGGTGGGGCCAGAGGGAGGTGGGGCTGAGTGTTGGGTTAGGGTGTGGGTGGGGCCAGAGGGAGGTGGGGCTGGGAGTTGGGTTAGGGTGTGGGTGGGGCCAGAGGGAGGTGGGGCTGGGAGTTGGGTTAGGGTGTGGGTGGGGCCAGAGGGAGGTGGGGCTGAGTGTTGGGTTAGGGTGTGGGTGGGGCCAGAGGGAGGTGGGGCTGGGTGTTGGGTTAGGGTGTGGGTGGGGCCAGAGGGAGGTGGGGCTGGGAGTTGGGTTCGGGTGTCGGTGGGGCCAGAGGGAGGTGGGGCTGGGAGAGGCCAGAGGGAGATTTAATGGATTTTGATGACACCGTCCCTGATACGGCTAGGGGGGCATCCACATTGCCGGAATTCCTGAGACCCCCTTGAAGAGGGAACTGGCCAATAACAATACAGGGAGTCAAGAGCCTGATGTGTTTAGGGTTCTGCAGTCAGCCAGCCAGCCAGTCAGAGAGGGCCTCTGGCCATACAGACAGAGGAAGACTAAAGTGGGTCGCCAGCTCTAAATGGAACACACTTCCTCTATCATATCACACTTTCCACAAGTGGAAGAGGATGCAGAGGTGTGTGTGTGTATTGTGTGGAGTGTGTGGAGTGTGTGGTGTGTGTGGTGTGTGTGGTGTGTGTGGTGTGTGTGGTGTGTGTGGAGTGTGTGGAGTGTGTGGTGTGTGTGGTGTGTGTGGTGTGTGTGGAGTGTGTGGAGTGTGTGGAGTGTGTGGAGTGTGTGGAGTGTGTGGTGTGTGTGGTGTGTGTGGAGTGTGTGGTGTGTGTGGTGTGTGTGGAGTGTGTGGAGTGTGTGGTGTGTGTGGTGTGTGTGGAGTGTGTGAGGGAGAGATAAAGCAAGCAGATGAATCAGTCGCTAGTTATGGATTAAAACATCCTTCTCTTCATGTTTGTGCCACCTGCACATTTTCCCTCACAGATGTATGTAGATAAACTGAAGAACTGCCAGCCTTCCTACAAGCCACAGACACCTCAGACAACAGCAGTAGACTATATGAACCTCAGACAACAGCAGTAGACTATATGAACCTCAGACAACAGCAGTAGACTATATGAACCTCAGGCAACAGCAGTAGACTATATGAACCTCAGACAACAGCAGTAGACTATATGAACCTCAGGCAACAGCGGTAGACTATATGAACCTCAGACAACAGCGGTAGACTATATGAACCTCAGACAACAGCGGTAGACTATATGAACCTCAGGCAACAGCGGTAGACTATATGAACCTCAGGCAACAGCAGTAGACTATATGAACCTCAGGCAACAGCGGTAGACTACATGAACCTCAGGCAACAGCGGTAGACTACATGAACCTCAGGCAACAGCGGTAGACTATATGAACCTCAGGCAACAGCGGTAGACTATATGAACCTCAGGCAACAGCGGTAGACTATATGAACCTCAGGCAACAGCGGTAGACTATATGAACCTCAGACAACAGCGGTAGACTATATGAACCTCAGACAACAGCGGTAGACTATATGAACCTCAGACAACAGCGGTAGACTATATGAACCTCAGGCAACAGCAGTAGACTATATGAACCTCAGGCAACAGCAGTAGACTATATGAACCTCAGGCAACAGCGGTAGACTATATGAACCTCAGGCAACAGCAGTAGACTACATGAACCTCAGACAACAGCAGTAGACTATATGAACCTCAGGCAACAGCAGTAGACTATATGAACCTCAGGCAACAGCAGTAGACTATATGAACCTCAGGCAACAGCAGTAGACTACATGAACCTCAGACAACAGCAGTAGACTATATGAACCTCAGGCAACAGCAGTAGACTATATGAACCTCAGGCAACAGCAGTAGACTATATGAACCTCAGACAACAGCAGTAGACTATATGAACCTCAGGCAACAGCGGTAGACTATATGAACCTCAGGCAACAGCGGTAGACTATATGAACCTCAGACAACAGCAGTAGACTATATGAACCTCAGACAACAGCAGTAGACTATATGAACCTCAGACAACAGCAGTAGACTATATGAACCCCAGACAACAGCAGTAGACTATATGAACCTCAGACAACAGCAGTAGACTATATGAACCTCAGACAACAGCAGTAGACTATATGAACCTCAGACAACAGCAGTAGACTATATGAACCTCAGACAACAGCATTAGACTATATGAACCTCAGACAACAGCATTAGACTATATGAACCTCAGGCAACAGCAGTAGACTATATGAACCTCAGACAACAGCAGTAGACTATATGAACCTCAGACAACAGCAGTAGACTATATGAACCTCAGACAACAGCATTAGACTATATGAACCTCAGGCAACAGCGGTAGACTATATGAACCTCAGGCAACAGCAGTAGACTATATGAACCTCAGACAACAGCAGTAGACTATATGAACCTCAGGCAACAGCAGTAGACTATATGAACCTCAGACAACAGCAGTAGACTATATGAACCTCAGGCAACAGCGGTAGACTATATGAACCTCAGGCAACAGCGGTAGACTATATGAACCTCAGACAACAGCAGTAGACTATATGAACCTCAGACAACAGCAGTAGACTATATGAACCTCAGACAACAGCAGTAGACTATATGAACCCCAGACAACAGCAGTAGACTATATGAACCTCAGACAACAGCAGTAGACTATATGAACCTCAGACAACAGCAGTAGACTATATGAACCTCAGACAACAGCAGTAGACTATATGAACCTCAGACAACAGCATTAGACTATATGAACCTCAGACAACAGCATTAGACTATATGAACCTCAGGCAACAGCAGTAGACTATATGAACCTCAGACAACAGCAGTAGACTATATGAACCTCAGACAACAGCAGTAGACTATATGAACCTCAGACAACAGCATTAGACTATATGAACCTCAGGCAACAGCGGTAGACTATATGAACCTCAGGCAACAGCAGTAGACTATATGAACCTCAGACAACAGCAGTAGACTATATGAACCTCAGGCAACAGCAGTAGACTATATGAACCTCAGGCAACAGCAGTAGACTATATGAACCTCAGACAACAGCGGTAGACTATATGAACCTCAGGCAACAGCGGTAGACTATATGAACCTCAGGCAACAGCGGTAGACTATATGAACCTCAGGCAACAGCGGTAGACTATATGAACCTCAGGCAACAGCGGTAGACTATATGAATCTCAGGCAACAGCAGTAGACTACATGAACCTCAGACAACAGCAGTAGACTATATGAACCTCAGGCAACAGCGGTAGACTATATAAACCTCAGGCAACAGCAGTAGACTATATGAACCTCAGACAACAGCAGTAGACTATATGAACCTCAGGCAACAGCAGTAGACTAAATGAACCTCAGGCAACAGCAGTAGACTATATGAACCTCAGGCAACAGCGGTAGACTATATGAACCTCAGGCAACAGCAGTAGACTATATGAACCTCAGGCAACAGCAGTAGACTATATGAACCTCAGGCAACAGCAGTAGACTATATGAACCTCAGGCAACAGCGGTAGACTATATGAACCTCAGGCAACAGCGGTAGACTATATGAACCTCAGGCAACAGCAGTAGACTATATGAACCTCAGGCAACAGCGGTAGACTATATGAACCTCAGGCAACAGCGGTAGACTATATGAACCTCAGACAACAGCGGTAGACTATATGAACCTCAGACAACAGCGGTAGACTATATGAACCTCAGACAACAGCAGTAGACTATATGAACCTCAGGCAACAGCGGTAGACTATATGAACCTCAGGCAACAGCAGTAGACTATATGAACCTCAGGCAACAGCAGTAGACTATATGAACCTCAGGCAACAGCGGTAGACTATATGAACCTCAGGCAACAGCAGTAGACTATATGAACCTCAGACAACAGCAGTAGACTATATGAACCTCAGACAACAGCAGTAGACTATATGAACCTCAGGCAACAGCAGTAGACTATATGAACCTCAGGCAACAGCAGTAGACTATATGAACCTCAGGCAACAGCGGTAGACTATATGAACCTCAGGCAACAGCAGTAGACTATATGAACCTCAGACAACAGCGGTAGACTATATGAACCTCAGACAACAGCAGTAGACTATATGAACCTCAGACAACAGCAGTAGACTATATGAACCTCAGACAACAGCGGTAGACTATATGAACCTCAGACAACAGCGGTAGACTATATGAACCTCAGACAACAGCAGTAGACTATATGAACCTCAGGCAACAGCGGTAGACTATATGAACCTCAGGCAACAGCAGTAGACTATATGAACCTCAGGCAACAGCAGTAGACTATATGAACCTCAGGCAACAGCGGTAGACTATATGAACCTCAGGCAACAGCGGTAGACTATATGAACCTCAGGCAACAGCAGTAGACTATATGAACCTCAGACAACAGCAGTAGACTATATGAACCTCAGACAACAGCAGTAGACTATATGAACCTCAGGCAACAGCAGTAGACTATATGAACCTCAGGCAACAGCAGTAGACTATATGAACCTCAGGCAACAGCGGTAGACTATATGAACCTCAGGCAACAGCAGTAGACTATATGAACCTCAGACAACAGCGGTAGACTATATGAACCTCAGACAACAGCAGTAGACTATATGAACCTCAGACAACAGCAGTAGACTATATGAACCTCAGACAACAGCGGTAGACTATATGAACCTCAGGCAACAGCGGTAGACTATATGAACCTCAGGCAACAGCGGTAGACTATATGAACCTCAGACAACAGCAGTAGACTATATGAACCTCAGACAACAGCGGTAGACTATATGAACCTCAGACAACAGCAGTAGACTATATGAACCTCAGGCAACAGCAGTAGACTATATGAACCTCAGACAACAGCGGTAGACTATATGAACCTCAGACAACAGCAGTAGACTATATGAACCTCAGACAACAGCGGTAGACTATATGAACCTCAGACAACAGCGGTAGACTATATGAACCTCAGGCAACAGCGGTAGACTATATGAACCTCAGACAACAGCAGTAGACTATATGAACCTCAGACAACAGCGGTAGACTATATGAACCTCAGGCAACAGCAGTAGACTATATGAACCTCAGACAACAGCAGTAGACTATATGAACCTCAGACAACAGCAGTAGACTATATGAACCTCAGACAACAGCAGTAGACTATATGAACCTCAGACAACAGCAGTAGACTATATGAACCTCAGACAACAGCATTAGACTATATGAACCTCAGACAACAGCATTAGACTATATGAACCTCAGACAACAGCAGTAGACTATATGAACCTCAGACAACAGCAGTAGACTATATGAACCTCAGACAACAGCAGTAGACTATATGAACCTCAGACAACAGCAGTAGACTATATGAACCTCAGACAACAGCGGTAGACTATATGAACCTCAGACAACAGCGGTAGACTATATGAACCTCAGACAACAGCATTAGACTATATGAACCTCAGACAACAGCAGTAGACTATATGAACCTCAGACAACAGCAGTAGACTATATGAACCTCAGACAACAGCAGTAGACTATATGAACCTCAGGCAACAGCAGTAGACTATATGAACCTCAGGCAACAGCAGTAGACTATATGAACCTCAGACAACAGCAGTAGACTATATGAACCTCAGACAACAGCGGTAGACTATATGAACCTCAGACAACAGCATTAGACTATATGAACCTCAGACAACAGCAGTAGACTATATGAACCTCAGACAACAGCAGTAGACTATATGAACCTCAGGCAACAGCAGTAGACTATATGAACCTCAGACAACAGCAGTAGACTATATGAACCTCAGACAACAGCAGTAGACTATATGAACCTCAGGCAACAGCGGTAGACTATATGAACCTCAGACAACAGCAGTAGACTATATGAACCTCAGGCAACAGCAGTAGACTATATGAACCTCAGACAACAGCAGTAGACTATATGAACCTCAGGCAACAGCAGTAGACTATATGAACCTCAGGCAACAGCAGTAGACTACATGAACCTCAGACAACAGCGGTAGACTATATGAACCTCAGACAACAGCAGTAGACTATAATGAAAGATAAACGCCAGTAGCAGGCATCAGAGAGACAGGAGAAACATCACCCTCCTGTCCTAAACAAATAATGGTCTTCTACGTCAAACAGAGAGGTATCCTGGCCCTTCACCCCTCAGCTCTACAAACAGCAGAGAGACAGAGATGTAGAGGAAGGCAGAGAGAGGGGAGAGGCGCAGGCCAAAAACAATCCGTGGACCCTTTTTGGCATATCTGAAAGGACACTGTAGCTACAACTGGTGTGTGTGTGTTTAAAGAAAAGCATCCTTTACCCTCTGACGACAGGCCTCCTCCTCCGTTAACACTATCTGTGCTGGACTGGGAGTAGGCCATGGGGCCGCTCCTCTTCCCCTTCCTGAGGGAGCGGTTAGTGCTGGGGCTGCCCACCGGCGTGGAGGTAGACACCATCCCTCCATCCTTCCTGGAGAAGATACCGCTGAAGAACCTGACCAGCCGCCGGTCCGAGCCACTGGAGCGGGAGCCGGTGCCTCTCAGAAACCCCTCCTTCTCTGACACACTCTTCATGGAAAGAGTGATCAGATCGCTGTTGTCCAATGTGCGGTTTTTGCCTCTCGCTCGTTCCCAGCGGCTCAGCTCCGTCATTGAGTCAGTCTTGTTAAGCACAGCCCCGACTTCTAACGTGTTTCGTTTAGGCGGTCCCGTCTCGTCGTACGCCGGGTTTTGGAGGACTGTGGACTGGGGGGTCTGGTTGTCGTCCCCGGCTGTTCCTTCCCCGCGGCCGACGCACCCGGAGCTGCTGTGGTGCTTGTCTTTGGAGAGGGCCCGGATGCGGAGCAGTTCGCCACCCGTCCAGTGGCGGAAACTGAAGCTCCGGCGAAGCAGGCTGGGGTGGCTCTTCAGTGGCGGGGTCTCGGGAGAGGCCTTGACGGCTCTTCCGTTACTTTTGGACGCACACAACTTGTCCTTACCCCCGTCCCCATTAGTTGGAGCATCACTGCCCTTGTCCTCTGTGCTCTTGGCTTTCAGAAGCCTTTTCTTCTTATCAACACTCCCATTCTCACCGTTGGAAGCAGATGTTGTCAAGGTTTTTTCAGTCTCCGTGCAAATATCCCCCTTAAGCCTCGAGTCAGTTTCTGCGCTTTCCTGTGTCCAGCTTATCCCCTGTGATTTCTTCTGACTCTGTGGTGACATGGTCTCCTCTGAGGCCTGGCTGTTGTTACCATGCTCTGTGGAGGGGCTAGTGGCAGTTTCCTTCAACTCTTTATGCAACTGATGCGCCTTTTTAATTTTAAGCCTTCCAAGTTCTAATTGTCCGGTGCTGAATGTCCTGAAATTTCTCATGTAGTTGTGTGAGTGGAACTCGTCGCTTTCATCCTCAACTTCTTTCAGCTCCTCCAGCAGACAACTCCTCTGGAGCTCGGAGGAGACCTCGCGACGGTAAGCGCCCACTTTGGGGTTCTCGAGACGTCGTGGTCCAGAGCTCCCGCAGCTAACCCCATCCTCCAAGCTCTCTTTCTTTACCAAGGTGAGAGAGATCCGGTACACTGTCTTCCTTTGTGGCGTTCCTCGCTCCATCCTTTCTATATTACCGTCAAGAAGGTACATTCTCTAGGGACACGAACTGAAATAGGAGCTACTGAATAGGCTACACGAGTGGGACAGACGTTACTTTGAATGGAAAAATGACTTCCAGACACTGGTCCTTTGATGTCGTCTAGTAATAAGGAAGTAATAGCAGGCTATTTGTAATAATACTATAATTAAACGAGTACTATAATAAATTAGTTACACTCCTAAACTAATATTAAATATCAAAACAATTTACTTATCCAGATGTGCAAAAAGGCATGAGAATTCGACGCAGGAAATGAATTCCTTTCACATCCCGGTGGATTTATAAACTGGCAACAAATGTAATGTAGCAACTAAACAAGCACGGCATCTTCATTTAGGGCATGTCCGGCTTCTCTCCCTCTCAAAATGCATCGCTTGTGCAAAAAAATGCCCACGGTTCTTTACGAGACTGCAGTCGCTTACAGAGTCATTTGTTTTCACAGCAAACAAATCTATAAATATTCCTGGTTCAGGCAGCAGTGTCCGGGCTTATTGCTTCAAGATCGACCACGACAGTATTCCCATTATTGTAGAATAATATTATTACAACGCTGTATTCCTCCAAGCGAAGTGAGTGCGTTGTCTCCCATTGTGTTCGCGCGCATCTCGCGCAGCGAAGCCAGCTTGCCTTGATTTAGTGGTTTTGTTTTCAACCCCAGTGTCCGATTGTGATTGAAATGGGGGGGGATTTATAGCCAAAATCAAGCTTCCCCAATCCCTCACTCACACACGGCTATCCTGAGAACGCGAGGAAACGTAGCCACGGTCTCATATCCTTTTCCCCCCTCCACCTCTCTCCTCACTTCACACTCAAGAGGGACACGGATCACCCAGCAAGAACCCAGGATTAGAAGCAAAACACGAATCGGATTTGAAACATGGAATGGAACGAATTCAGACGGATTGCTGGCGTTTCAAAACGGTTTATTCAGATATTAAGAGTAATTTAGGGTTGCACAGGCCTCTACAATAAACAAAAGACGTGTTTCAATTAAGAATTCAAAATATGTGTAACTGTGTATTTACATAGGAACTAGGCTTATACCACATATATACACCTACAAAAGAACAGTCTGGTTCATTCAGAGATAAAACATCCACCGGGAGAAAATGAGACATTGTGGCATTGATTTCACCTACATCCAAGGTCGATTGGACACGGTTATCAACACAAGGCTATCAAGTTACTCAAAACAAACATTGGGAAATTCCACTCCGGGATTTGCAGCATCTCAGTGGTTCTCATGTAGGGGTGTGGCTTGTGCTTTTCTCTCTGTCCATCAGGATCTGTAAACCCACCTGGGCTGCCCCATCGATACTACTATCGCCATAAGGATGAACGAAAGTGATATTACGAAAAAGTTAAACTATGGAATGATAACAATGACTACAACAGACTGATAACAATTCCAAACACATCAATATTCAAAAGAGCTGTGCTCACTGCCGACAGATATTGTGTGGACATTGCAGAATGTAGCTGTATTGCTTCAAGGCTATTCTAGTCAACCAATTTGTCAGAAGCCTGAAAAACAAGTCTACAATGAAAACAAAACAAACCACTAATATAACTGGGTACAGTCCTTGAGAAGAATTGTCAAAAGTGAACCCTTATCAAATATGCTAATTGATACGTCCAATCGTTCACGGTTAGAATCATAGTTTGTCATGCACTTAGCTAAACTAACTTACTGTACAACTAATTTCTTGACCAAACCGAATCGGCGCGTATGGTGATTGTATCTATCCCCACCAGAAGCGTTCATAGTACCTGTCAAAAGTTTGGACATACCTATTCATTCAAGGGTTTTTCTTTATTTTTACTATTTTCTACATTGTAGAATAATAGTGAAGACATCAAAACTATGAAATAACACATATGGAATCATGTAGTAACCAAAAAAAGTGTTAAACAAATCAAAATATATTTTATATTTCAGATTCTTCAAAGTAGCCACCCTTTGCCTTGACAGCTTTGCACACTCTTGGCATTCTCTCAACCAACTTCATGAGGTAGTTACCTGGAATGCATTTCAATTAACAGGTGTGCCTCAATTTCAAAGTTAATCTGTGGAATTCTTTCCTTCTTAATGCATTTGAGCCAATCAGTTGTGTTGTGACAAGGTAGGGGTGGTATACAGAAGATAGCCCTATTTGGTAAAAGACACCAAGTCCATATTATGGCAAGAACAGCTCAAATAAGCAAAGAGAAATGACAGTCCATCATTACTTTAAGACATGAAGGTCAGTCAATCCGGAAAATTTCAAAAACATTGAAAATTTCTTCAAGTGCAGTCGCAAAAACCATCATGTGCAATGATGAAACTGGCTCTCATGAGGACCGCCACAGGAAAGGAAGACCCAGAATAAACAGTTAACATTAGTTGATTGATGCTTTTAGTGAGAGGTTTAATGCTTTAATAATTTTAATTATTATAAATTATATAAATAAGCACATTTAATTTTGTCTGGCTTGCCGTTCGAAATAAAGTTAAATATTTTTTGCTCAAATAATTTTAACTTTTCAGGGTAAGCAGGGCCATAAGTAAATAGGTAAACTGGGATATGACTAAAGAATTAATCAGGGTGATTTTTCCACAAATCAAACTTTCCATGGTAGCAAGACCTTATCTATTTTTGCTAATTTTCTGTAAAAAAAAATTGTAGTAAGTTCCTTTACTTCTTTAGGGATATGAATACCGAGTATGTCCACTTCAACGTCAGACCATTTTATTGGTCAACTACATGGTAATGTCAAAGTAGTATTTTTTTGTGATCCAATATGTAATATGGTCCACTTATCATAGTTTGGTTGTAATCCTGAGGTTAGAAAAAATATCTAGATCCTCTATGAGGCTGTGCAGGGATGTAGATTGCGTATTTAAGAGGGAACTTGAGTCGTCAGCGTACAATGACACGTTTGTTTTTAAGCCCTGGCTTTCTAGCCCCTCTATATTATTGTTGGATCTGATTTTAAGAGCCAACATTTCAATGGCCATAATAAATAGATATGCTGATAGTGGACAACCTTGTTTTACCAACTACATTCATTTGGGGAGAGTTCAAAACACATGAAACATTCATGAACATTTAGCTAGCTTGCTGTTGCTAGCTAATTCATCCTGAGAGATAAACATTGGGCTGTTATTTTACCTGAAATGCATAAATGGTCCTTGCTGGATCTTTGTACAATTTTGAGTGACACAAAATCGTGTGTCCTCTACTCCGACAATTAATCCACAGGTAAAAGGGGAAACCTAGTACGTTTTTAGCTACTTTTCTTTGATGAATCTCTCCTCATTCTTCTTCTGTGGATCTTATATGGCGGTTGGCAACCAACTTTAAGGTGCATTACCGCCACCAACTGGACTGGAGTGTGGACATCGTTCATTTTTTAAATGACACACATGGGTATGTGCTCATAAAAAACAATGAGTAGATGGGAGAGGCGGGACTTGCAACCTAGTTCTATTTTACCGCCTGGCTACACAGACGTCCATTGACGCACACGAGCAGTTTGGATGAAATTATTGAATAACATGTATATGTGTACATTTATTTTGCAATGCTCTCTCACGCCACACAGGCGGTTTGGTCAGCATGTAATAGAACGGTCATGCCTTGGCAGTCACACACACAAGATTTTCAATTCAGCACTTCTCCCAGCCTCCAGTCAGCATCTTTCATCCTCTCCCTCACCCTTTCACCTCTCCCCACAATCCCTCGCCTTTTGCCCTCTCTCCCACCTTCGCCCTTCCTCCTCCCCTCCCGTTTCCTCCTCTCCCCCACCATTTCCCCCCCTCACCCTTTCACCTCACCTCTCCATTACCCCCCTCCTTCTCCCTCACCCATTTCCCCCAGCCTCCCTCACCCAGTTTCCACAGCCTCCCCCTGTTCTCAAGGGAAGGTGCTGGTGTTGGAGATTACCTTCCTTATCTCAACCCTAAATCCCCCTCGTCTTCCTTTCTCTTTCAACTTCTCACTGCTTGACATTTATGGATCATTATTTACATCAAGGGAGATTACAGCAAGTTGATCAGCTCCTATATGCCCTGTGTCCATCCACACACACACACACACACACACACACACACACACACACACACACACACACACACACACACACACACACACACACACACACACACACACACACACACACACGGGACGTCTTCATCTTTCTCCCTGCTAGTCCTTTCATTCCCCTCTGTCTCTCCTCACTTTTATTGAAGAGAGGAACATAAACCTATGCAACATTAACAGGTCCAGTCAGCCTACAGCTTGACCAGACTGCCAACCCCTCCAAACCACTGTGTTTCCAAGTCATAGAGCCTATTTGTAACAGACAGAAACACCACATTCAATTGACTGGTTTGATTGCTAGCTTTAAAAGCATAAAGGTTATTGTTAAGTTGCACTTTTCTACATCACTGTCACCGCTGCCATTTTGACAGCGACAAAGCGCTCCAGTCCCACCAGCCAGGCGACCGTTCATCTCGGAAATAATTGAAGAGATTTAAACCTATTGGGTGAGCGCAGCTGCGGTGAACACTCCCACGTGGCAGCCAGGCAGAGAGAGAAGGTACAGTACACACCCAACCGTATTGTCTGCAAAGAACCCACTGATTTCAAACACACCTCATCACACTTTCATCACAGCCCAGCCCTGGCCATCACAAGCAGCTAGATGCCTTAACAGGGGTGTAAAAACAACCGATAGGCCAGCGATTCAAGCATGGCATCAAAAATATATTATATTAAGCCGAAAAAAATGTATTTCACTTATTAAGCTAGTAGCTACCATGAACCTGAGGCTGGGCGTGTTCTACAACAGCAAAGCAGGCTGAGGAAGAAAGTAACAGAGTGACTCTCTATTGTGACAGTGCTGCCATCTGCATGCAGTACCTGAAGTCTAGTCTCAATCAATTGTCAGCATTTTGGTGGATTTGAAATTCACCATTTGAGTTCCAAGACAACAGCATGGTCAGTGACGACAATATCAGGAGGTAACACTGACAGGACACCAGGAGGTAACACTGACAGGACACCAGGAGGTAACACTGACAGGACACCAGGAGGTAACACTGACAGGACACCAGGAGGTAACACTGACAGGACACCAGGAGGTAACACTGACAGGACACCAGGAGGTAACACTGACAGGACACCAGGAGGTAACACTGACAGGACACCAGGAGGTAACACTGACAGGACACCAGGAGGTAACACTGACAGGACACCACCATCTGCACTGCAGCCAAGCAACGTAATGACTTTCACAGACACTTTGTCCGACATCATTTTTTTACAACGTTACATAATCTGAAATGAATCGGGCTCCCAATTCCAAACATGCTCGAAGCACTTGGAATATTTTGTCAAGGATTACATCTTCTACCCCTCATCTGAGAACACAGGGTTCGGTCTAGGCCTGATCTCTCCCAAATAACACACCTGGAGCACACATCCACAGCACAGTTGGTGGTACGCATGCTGAAACAATACAAATATATCCATCTCAAAGTGTGTGTGTGTGTGTGTGTGTGTGTGTGTGTGTGTGTGTGTGTGTGTGTGTGTGTGTGTGTGTGTGTGTGTGTGTGTGTGTGTGTGTGTGTGTGGGCGTAGATTCTCAGAGACAGTACAGACTGTGCTGTACTTATTCATAGTCTTAAAAGACGAAGGGGTTTGATCATTGCGGCCCAGACCATGAAAGCTGACTCAATGAAATAATGTTTGAAATGTGCAGGAGGAGGAAGGGAGTGGAGAGGATAGGGGGGGTGGGAGTGTTACACCTGTCCTGTAGGCAGGAGTGTACACTATGCCCTCCACCACAATATAGTATGCCCTTCTTCTTTGGGAATGTTGACAATGTAGTGAAAAATACATATGATGAGCTGTTTGTGTGACGTGTCCCAAAGCTCAGCAAAAGGCATCTTCTTTATAAAACTGACAGACCAACGTTTTTAGATAAGGCACTAAATACACGATATGGACAAAAGTATGTGGACACCCCTTCAAATTAGTGTATTCCGACATTTGCTGACAGGTCAATCAAATTGAGCACACAGCCATGCAATCTCCATAGACAAACATTGGCAGTAGAATGGCTCTTACTGAAGAGCTCAGTGACTTTGAACGTGGCACCGTCATAGGATGCCACCTATCCAACAAGTCAGTTTGTCAAATTTCTGCCCAGCTGTCCCGGTCAACTGTAAGTGTTGTTATTGTGAAGTGAAAAGGTCTAGGAGCAACAACGACTCAGCCGCAAAGTGATAGGCCACACAAGCTCACAGAACAGTACCGCCAAGAGCTGAAGCGCGTAAAAATAACACCCACTACCGAGTTCCAAACTGCCTCTGGAAGCAACGTCAGCACAATAACTGTTTGTCGACAAATGTTCGTCGGGGGCTTCATGAAATGGGTTTCCATGGTCGAGCAGCTGCACACAATCGTAATATCACCATGCGCAATGCCAAGTGTCGGTTGGAGTGATGTAAAGCTCGCTGCCATTGGACTCTGGAGCAGTGGAAACGCGTTCTCTGAAGTGATGAATCATGCTTCACCATCTGGCAGTCCAACGGAAGAATCTGGGTTTGGCGGATGGCAAGAGACCGCTACCTTCCCCAATGCATAGTGCCAACTGTAAAGTTTGTTGGAGGAGGAATAATGGTCTGGGGCTGTTTTTCATGATTCAGGCCCCCTAGTTCCAGTGAAGGGAATTCTTAACGCTACAGCATACACTTACATTCTAGACGATTCTGTACTTCGAACTTTGTGGCAACAGTTTGGGATAGGCCCTTTCCTGTTTCAGCATAACAATGCCCCTATGCGCAAAGCGAGGTCCATATAAAAATGGTTTGTTGAGATCGATGTGGAAGAACTTGACACCTTTGGGATGAATTGGAATGCAGACTGAACCAAGCCTAATCGTTTAACATCCGTGCCCGACCAGTGCTCGTGGCGGAATGGAAGCAAGACCCCGCAGAAATGTTCCAACATCAAGTGGAAAGCCTTCCCAGAAGAGTGGAGGCTGTTATAGCAGCAAAGGGGGGACCAACTCCATATTAATGCCAATGATTTTGGAATGAGATGGACTGTGTCCACATACTGTTGGCCATGTAGTGTATGTAGGTGATTAGATGTGTGATCCTCTTCACTTTAACGGTGCACATTTGTCATTTAAAAAAAAAAGCTGACTTGCAGTGCATCATGGGTTCTTGAGAAACGTAGTGTTACTGAGCCCCCCCCCCCCCCCCCCCCCCCCCCCACCTCTCTCTCTGTCTCTCTCTCCCCCTCTCTCTCTCTCTGCCGGCCTGTGTGTGTGTAAGCGTTAAAACTCCACGGTGCGGCAGTGGCCCTTGGGGAGGGAGACTTTCATCTCAGATAAAAGGCTTAGTGAGAAAATCCCACTTTAGCAGACAGCTCTAGTAGCCCGGAGACGGCAATTTGATTAGCCCAGTGTTGGGAATATTCCTCCATGTCGGAGCCTGATAGGGACACGGTCTGTGTGTGTGTGTGTGTGTGTGTGTGTGTGTGTGTGTGTGTGTGTGTGTGTGTGTGTGTGTGTGTGTGTGTGTGTGTGTGTGTGTGAGAACACAGGTGCAGAACCAATACACAGCTCTGCATTGTTAACTCAGGCTGAGAGGTGATTGAGAGACCAAGAGAACAGAGCAGTGTGGAGAAGAGTGTAAAACATGAGAGAGAGGGAAAGAGAAAGAGAGAGGGAAAGAGAAAGAGAGAGGGAAAGAGAAAGAGAGAGGGAAAGAGAAAGAGAGAGGGAAAGAGAAAGAGAGAGGGAAAGAGAAAGAGAAAGAGAGGGATGGAGGGACGGAGGGAGGGAGAAAAGGGTGAAACAGACAGAGATTAAGTGAGAGAGATACGGAGAGAGAAAAACTGCCTGTCCCTTGATAGGTTAAAAGTGAAGAGTCAGCAACACACCATTCTTGAAGCAAATTAACAAACCCCCCCCCCCCCCCCTCCATACACAACCTTAAGGACTGGGAGGACTGGGATAATTGGTCCAACAGAGTCCCGTGACATGTGTGTTGGACAGACGATCTGTTAGAGCCACTAATAAGGTCTTTCAACAGGCCCGTATAGACCCTAATCCTCTACAATTCCCTGGAGTGGAGCCTTATCACTGCCACCAGCCATGGTTCATTCAGCATCCTCCTCCTCCCTCACTATCACACCATCACCACCCCACACAGACATATGTCTGCTGCAGGGCAGGGTTGGAGCGAGGCTGATGATGATGAAGAACCTAAAGAGCTCTAGATAACAACGTTGCACCATGTCTTCTAGGGGGAGGAGTTGTGTGTTGATCTCTGAACGCTCTCCTCCCAGGGCAGGCGGCCCGGCTGACATCCTGATGGCTGAATAACGTGTTGATTGGGATAGAAAGGAGTTCAGTGGGTCAGTACGTTACTAGGATCAGGAGGTTGTACCAGACCCAATGGGATGTGGCCATGCAGCACTGGGGAAACAGAGCTTCTAGGATTCTCTCTATCCACACCCCTCCTCTGCTGTGTGACAAGTCCCTCCACACACACGTTCACCCGCTCTGCCACACCCCTCCTCTGCTGTGTGACAAGTCCCTCCTCCCCACACGTTCACCCTCTCTGCCACACACATCAAACATGTATACGACAGCCCCCTCTGCAGACAGCAGTGCAGAGACATGACTGATTATACGAGGTGCACACACACACACACACACACACACACACACACACACACTAACCAAACTCACATACTGCAAACTGGCATTAATCAAATTGCTGTGTGGCATCGTACATGTGTTTGTGCTGCCTGGTACCCCCATCATCACTGTCAAAACACAGCTGTATTACTACTAGTAGTGAGATAATCTCCTCCTCTCTCCTGCTGGTACCCCCCATCATCACTGTTAAAACACAGCTGTATTACTACTAGTAGTGAGATAATCTCCTCCTCTCTCCTGCTGGTACCCCCATCATCACTGTTAAAACACAGCTGTATTACTACTAGTAGTGAGATAATCTCCTCCTCTCTCCTGCTGGTACCCCCCATCATCACTGTCAAAACACAGCTGTATTACTACTAGTAGTGAGATAATCTCCTCCTCTCTCCTGCTGGTACCCCCATCATCACTGTTAAAACACAGCTGTATTACTACTAGTAGTGAGATAATCTCCTCCTCTCTCCTGCTGGTACCCCATCATCACTGTTAAAACACAGCTGTATTACTACTAGTAGTGAGATAATCTCCTCTCTCCTGCTGGTACCCCCATCATCACTGTTAAAACACAGCTGTATTACTACTAGTAGTGAGATAATCTCCTCCTCTCTCCTGCTGGTACCCCCATCATCACTGTTAAAACACAGCTGTATTACTACTAGTAGTGAGATAATCTCCTCCTCTCTCCTGCTGGTACCCCATCATCACTGTTAAAACACAGCTGTATTACTACTAGTAGTGAGATAATCTCCTCCTCTCTCCTGCTGGTACCCCCATCATCACTGTCAAAACACAGCTGTATTACTACTAGTAGTGAGATAATCTCCTCTCTCCTGCTGGTACCCCCCATCATCACTGTCAAAACACAGCTGTATTACTACTAGTAGTGAGATAATCTCCTCTCTCCTGCTGGTACCCCCATCATCACTGTTAAAACACAGCTGTATTACTACTAGTAGTGAGATAATCTCCTCCTCTCTCCTGCTGGTACCCCCATCATCACTGTTAAAACACAGCTGTATTACTACTAGTAGTGAGATAATCTCCTCCTCTCTCCTGCTGGTACCCCATCATCACTGTTAAAACACAGCTGTATTACTACTAGTAGTGAGATAATCTCCTCCTCTCTCCTGCTGGTACCCCCATCATCACTGTCAAAACACAGCTGTATTACTACTAGTAGTGAGATAATCTCCTCTCTCCTGCTGGTACCCCCCATCATCACTGTCAAAACACAGCTGTATTACTACTAGTAGTGAGATAATCTCCTCCTCTCTCCTGCTGGTACCCCCCATCATCACTGTCAAAACACAGCTGTATTACTACTAGTAGTGAGATAATCTCCTCCTCTCTCCTGCTGGTACCCCCATCATCACTGTTAAAACACAGCTGTATTACTACTAGTAGTGAGATAATCTCCTCCTCTCTCCTGCTGGTACCCCATCATCACTGTTAAAACACAGCTGTATTACTACTAGTAGTGAGATAATCTCCTCTCTCCTGCTGGTACCCCCATCATCACTGTTAAAACACAGCTGTATTACTACTAGTAGTGAGATAATCTCCTCTCTCCTGCTGGTACCCCCATCATCACTGTTAAACACAGCTGTATTACTACTAGTAGTGAGATAATCTCCTCCTCTCTCCTGCTGGTACCCCCATCATCACTGTTAAAACACAGCTGTATTACTACTAGTAGTGAGATAATCTCCTCCTCTCTCCTGCTGGTACCCCCATCATCACTGTTAAAACACAGCTGTATTACTACTAGTAGTGAGATAATCTCCTCCTCTCTCCTGCTGGTACCCCCATCATCACTGTCAAAACACAGCTGTATTACTACTAGTAGTGAGATAATCTCCTCTCTCCTGCTGGTACCCCCATCATCACTGTTAAAACACAGCTGTATTACTACTAGTAGTGAGATAATCTCCTCCTCTCTCCTGCTGGTACCCCCATCATCACTGTTAAAACACAGCTGTATTACTACTAGTAGTGAGATAATCTCCTCCTCTCTCCTGCTGGTACCCCCATCATCACTGTCAAAACACAGCTGTATTACTACTAGTAGTGAGATAATCTCCTCCTCTCTCCTGCTGGTACCCCCATCATCACTGTTAAAACACAGCTGTATTACTACTAGTAGTGAGATAATCTCCTCCTCTCTCCTGCTGGTACCCCCATCATCACTGTTAAAACACAGCTGTATTACTACTAGTAGTGAGATAATCTCCTCCTCTCTCCTGCTGGTACCCCCATCATCACTGTTAAAACACAGCTGTATTACTACTAGTAGTGAGATAATCTCCTCCTCTCTCCTGCTGGTACCCCCATCATCACTGTTAAAACACAGCTGTATTACTACTAGTAGTGAGATAATCTCCTCCTCTCTCCTGCTGGTACCCCATCATCACTGTTAAAACACAGCTGTATTACTACTAGTAGTGAGATAATCTCCTCCTCTCTCCTGCTGGTACCCCCATCATCACTGTCAAAACACAGCTGTATTACTACTAGTAGTGAGATAATCTCCTCTCTCCTGCTGGTACCCCCCATCATCACTGTCAAAACACAGCTGTATTACTACTAGTAGTGAGATAATCTCCTCTCTCCTGCTGGTACCCCCATCATCACTGTTAAAACACAGCTGTATTACTACTAGTAGTGAGATAATCTCCTCCTCTCTCCTGCTGGTACCCCCATCATCACTGTTAAAACACAGCTGTATTACTACTAGTAGTGAGATAATCTCCTCCTCTCTCCTGCTGGTACCCCCATCATCACTGTTAAAACACAGCTGTATTACTACTAGTAGTGAGATAATCTCCTCCTCTCTCCTGCTGGTACCCCCATCATCACTGTCAAAACACAGCTGTATTACTACTAGTAGTGAGATAATCTCCTCTCTCCTGCTGGTACCCCCCATCATCACTGTCAAAACACAGCTGTATTACTACTAGTAGTGAGATAATCTCCTCCTCTCTCCTGCTGGTACCCCCCATCATCACTGTCAAAACACAGCTGTATTACTACTAGTAGTGAGATAATCTCCTCCTCTCTCCTGCTGGTACCCCCATCATCACTGTTAAAACACAGCTGTATTACTACTAGTAGTGAGATAATCTCCTCCTCTCTCCTGCTGGTACCCCATCATCACTGTTAAAACACAGCTGTATTACTACTAGTAGTGAGATAATCTCCTCTCTCCTGCTGGTACCCCCATCATCACTGTTAAAACACAGCTGTATTACTACTAGTAGTGAGATAATCTCCTCTCTCCTGCTGGTACCCCCATCATCACTGTTAAACACAGCTGTATTACTACTAGTAGTGAGATAATCTCCTCTCTCCTGCTGGTACCCCCATCATCACTGTTAAAACACAGCTGTATTACTACTAGTAGTGAGATAATCTCCTCCTCTCTCCTGCTGGTACCCCCATCATCACTGTTAAAACACAGCTGTATTACTACTAGTAGTGAGATAATCTCCTCCTCTCTCCTGCTGGTACCCCCATCATCACTGTCAAAACACAGCTGTATTACTACTAGTAGTGAGATAATCTCCTCTCTCCTGCTGGTACCCCCATCATCACTGTTAAAACACAGCTGTATTACTACTAGTAGTGAGATAATCTCCTCCTCTCTCCTGCTGGTACCCCCATCATCACTGTTAAAACACAGCTGTATTACTACTAGTAGTGAGATAATCTCCTCCTCTCTCCTGCTGGTACCCCCATCATCACTGTCAAAACACAGCTGTATTACTACTAGTAGTGAGATAATCTCCTCCTCTCTCCTGCTGGTACCCCCATCATCACTGTTAAAACACAGCTGTATTACTACTAGTAGTGAGATAATCTCCTCCTCTCTCCTGCTGGTACCCCCATCATCACTGTTAAAACACAGCTGTATTACTACTAGTAGTGAGATAATCTCCTCCTCTCTCCTGCTGGTACCCCCATCATCACTGTTAAAACACAGCTGTATTACTACTAGTAGTGAGATAATCTCCTCCTCTCTCCTGCTGGTACCCCCATCATCACTGTTAAAACACAGCTGTATTACTACTAGTAGTGAGATAATCTCCTCCTCTCTCCTGCTGGTACCCCCATCATCACTGTTAAAACACAGCTGTATTACTACTAGTAGTGAGATAATCTCCTCCTCTCTCCTGCTGGTACCCCCATCATCACTGTTAAAACACAGCTGTATTACTACTAGTAGTGAGATAATCTCCTCTCTCCTGCTGGTACCCCATCATCACTGTTAAAACACAGCTGTATTACTACTAGTAGTGAGATAATCTCCTCCTCTCTCCTGCTGGTACCCCCATCATCACAGTTAAAACACAGCTGTATTACTACTAGTAGTGAGATAATCTCCTCCTCTCTCCTGCTGGTACCCCCATCATCACTGTTAAAACACAGCTGTATTACTACTAGTAGTGAGATAATCTCCTCCTCTCTCCTGCTGGTACCCCATCATCACTGTTAAAACACAGCTGTATTACTACTAGTAGTGAGATAATCTCCTCCCCTCTCCTGCTGGTACCCCCATCATCACTGTTAAAACACAGCTGTATTACTACTAGTAGTGAGATAATCTCCTCCTCTCTCCTGCTGGTACCCCCATCATCACTGTTAAAACACAGCTGTATTACTACTAGTAGTGAGATAATCTCCTCCTCTCTCCTGCTGGTACCCCCCATCATCACTGTTAAAACACAGCTGTATTACTACTAGTAGTGAGATAATCTCCTCCTCTCTCCTGCTGGTACCCCATCATCACTGTTAAAACACAGCTGTATTACTACTAGTAGTGAGATAATCTCCTCTCTCCTGCTGGTACCCCATCATCACTGTTAAAACACAGCTGTATTACTACTAGTAGTGAGATAATCTCCTCCTCTCTCCTGCTGGTACCCCCATCATCACAGTTAAAACACAGCTGTATTACTACTAGTAGTGAGATAATCTCCTCCTCTCTCCTGCTGGTACCCCATCATCACTGTTAAAACACAGCTGTATTACTACTAGTAGTGAGATAATCTCCTCTCTCCTGCTGGTACCCCATCATCACTGTTAAAACACAGCTGTATTACTACTAGTAGTGAGATAATCTCCTCTCTCCTGCTGGGTGACTCATCAAAGAGCCAAGGAGTGATTCAGGGAGAGAGATGCCCCATGTCGTCTTTCATCCTCCCCCAAGAGGCCCAAAAAATGGGTCAGTTAGTAGAGAGAGGAGCACACACCCTGCTGGCTGGTACACACACGCACGCTAACGAACACAGGCACACACACTGGCATGAACATACTACAGGCACGAATGCAGTCGCACACACAAGCACACAAATAGGCACTCTTCCGTTTTCTCACACACACACACACACACACACACACACACACACTTCCGTTCTCTCTCTCACACACACACACACACAAATAGGCACTCTTCCGTTCTCTCTCTCTCACACACACACACACACACACACAAATAGGCACTCTTCCGTTCTCTCTCACACACACACAAAAATGCTGTAAGCATGAGATATTCATTGACAATCAGAGCTAATGCTTTTAACTTCTTGTCTTCTATCAGCGCCACCATGTGGTCACTCCAGGACTAGCTGGTGTGCCTTCAACATGTTCTGTTGTCAAATGGAGAAGTTGTGACTTACCTGTGATGAGGGCCAGCCCGGGCAGAGAAGACAAAGAGAACATAGAAAAAGAGGAGGAAAAACACAATTTAGTGTTTATTCATTACATTTATTCACATCAAAATCAGTCATTTATTCACACTTAAGTTAAATGGCACAAACACAACTGCATGAACATGTTACACCAGTTCAGACAAGCCTCCAGACAGTCGACACAACAAGCTCTGTCACCACTAGGCCTTGATTAGCTTCCCAGGAAGACTTCATTACAAAAGTGTTATCAAAGACATTCTCTAGCCCAGGGCTCTCCAACCCTGTTGCTAGAGAACTACCATCCTATAGGTCCTCTCTCCAACCCTGTTGCTAGAGAACTACCATCCTATAGGTCCTCTCTCCAACCCTGTTCCCGGAGAACTACCATCCTATAGGTCCTCTCTCCAACCCTGTTCCTGGAGAACTACCATCCTATAGGTCCTCCCTCCAACCCTGTTCCTGGAGAACTACCATCCTATAGGTCCTCTCTCCAACCCTGTTCCTGGAGAACTACCATCCTATAGGTCCTCTCTCCAACCCTGTTCCTGGCGAACTACCATCCTATAGGTCCTCTCTCCAACCCTGTTCCTGGAGAACTACCATCCTATAGGTCCTCTCTCCAACACTGTTCCTGGAGAACTACCATCCTATAGGTCCTCTCTCCAACCCTGTTCCTGGAGAACTACCATCCTATAGGTCCTCTCTCCAACCCTGTTCCTGGCGAACTACCATCCTATAGGTCCTCTCTCCAACCCTGTTCCTGGAGAACTACCATCCTATAGGTCCTCCCTCCAACCCTGTTCCTGAAGAACTACCATCCTATAGGTCCTCTCTCCAACCCTGTTCCTGGCGAACTACCATCCTATAGGTCCTCTCTCCAACCCTGTTCCTGAAGAACTACCATCCTATAGGTCCTCTCTCCAACCCTGTTCCTGGAGAACTACCATCCTATAGGTCCTCTCTCCAACCCTGTTCCTGGAGAACTACCATCCTATAGGTCCTCTCTCCAACACTGTTCCTGGAGAACTACCATCCTATAGGTCCTCTCTCCAACCCTGTTCCTGGAGAACTACCATCCTATAGGTCCTCTCTCCAACCCTGCTCCTGGAGAACTACCATCCTATAGGTTTTCACTCCAACCCTAATCTGGCACACCTGATTATAATAATTAGCTAGTTGATAAGCTGAATCAGGTTAGTTACAACTGGGGTTGGAGCGAAAACCTACAGGATGCTAGTTCTCCAGGAACAGGGTAGCCTAATTGCAAGACCTATGCTAAATAGTCAGACAACAAATGATAATGTGATTCTCAGTGTCTTCTCCCCAGTCACCATCTTCCCCCAAAGTCCACATTTTCAGTATGGTTAAACATGATTGTAACCTCTTCATATGGTGATAAAGTTATCATGAGATGTTTAGCATGTACATAACACATTAATAAGGAGGCACCAGGGGGCGTCGGTCTATCTGCTGATGAGTCCTGCACAACAAAACGATGACACATCAGAGAGCCCTGCACACACTCAGAGCACCGGTGTGTGTGTGTGTGTGTGTGTGTGTGTGTGTGTGTGTGTGTGTGTGTACACATGCGGCTGACTCGGAGGCTAGACACTGTCTTGATCGTCAAAGCGGAAGAGAGAGAGTGGAGCAGATTAACCATTGAAGGAATAAGAAAAGAGAGCAGACAAATGGAGAGACAGAGAGAGACTAACACCAGACACCTTGACACACCAACCCAGACTCAGGTCTGTTACCATGGTGACACCGTCTATGGTCTGCACGCCACGGCTGGTTTGGCTCGCGACGTGCAGAGTGGTGGAGCCTTGGTGACAAGGGGTCCCCAGGGGAGTGTGCCACCCACGTGTCCATGGGGAAGGAGCTCGTGGCAGGGAAGGGCAGGCTAGGTTGCTGATCACTCTGGGGAAGGGGGAGCTCGTGGCAGGGAAGGGCAGGCTAGGTTGCTGATCACTCTGGGGAAGGGGGAGCTCGTGGCAGGGGAGGGCAGGCTAGGTTGCTGATCACTCTGGCGAAGGGGGAGCTCGTGGCAGGGGAGGGCAGGCTAGGTTGCTGATCACTCTGGGGAAGGGGGAGCTCGTGGCAGGGAAGGGCAGGCTAGGTTGCTGATCACCCTGGGGAAGGGGGAGCTCGTGGCAGGGGAGGGCAGGCTAGGTTGCTGATCACTCTGGGGAAGGGGGAGCTCGTGGCAGGGGAGGGCAGGCTAGGTTGCTGATCACTCTGGGGAAGGGGGAGCTCGTGGCAGGGGAGGGCAGGCTAGGTTGCTGATCACTCTGGGGAAGGGGGAGCTCGTGGCAGGGGAGGGCAGGCTAGGTTGCTGATCACTCTGGGGAAGGGGGAGCTCGTGGCAGGGGAGGGCAGGCTAGGTTGCTGATCACTCTTGGGAAGGGGGAGCTCGTGGCAGGGGAGGGCAGGCTAGGTTGCTGATCACTCTGGGGAAGGGGGAGCTCGTGGCAGGGGAGGGCAGGCTAGGTTGCTGATCACTCTGGGGAAGGGGGAGCTCGTGGCAGGGGAGGGCAGGCTAGGTTGCTGATCACCCTGGGGAAGGGGGAGCTCGTGGCAGGGGAGGGCAGGCTAGGTTGCTGATCACTCTGGGGAAGGGGGAGCTCGTGGCAGGGGAGGGCAGGCTAGGCTGCTGATCACCATGGGGAAGGGGGAGCTCGTGGCAGGGGAGGGCAGGCTAGGCTGCTGATCACCCTGGGGAAGGGGGAGCTCGTGGCAGGGGAGGGCAGGCTAGGCTGCTGATCACCCTGGGGAAGGGGGAGCTCGTGGCAGGGGAGGGCAGGCTAGGCTGCTGATCACCATGGGGAAGGGGGAGCTCGTGGCAGGGGAGGGCAGGCTAGGCTGCTGATCACCCTGGGGGGGGGTGGAGGTGGGGGCTTGTGTGCCCCTAAACACCCCCTTCCAAACACACACACACACACCCGTGCCAGCAGGCTCCCCCTAATCTCTGACCACAATACTAACCATATGCTGATCCTCTCCAACACAAAAGAACAGGCAGGGCAACAGATTATAATCTCAAATAAACTGTGTCTCAAAGATCCCAAACAGCATCTTAATCCATTCATTCAAACACTTTTGGCTCCAGAACAAGGGTTGTTTATCCTGGTCACCTGGCTGGTTGGTGCTTTGGATCTAATGGCTCCAGAACAAGGGTTGTTTATCCTGGTCACCTGGCTGGTTGGATCTAATGGCTCCAGAACAAGGGTTGTTTATCCTGGTCACCTGGCTGGTTGGATCTAATGGCTCCAGAACAAGGGTTGTTTATCCTGGTCACCTGGCTGGTTGGATCTAATGGCTCCAGAACAAGGGTTGTTTATCCTGGTCACCTGGCTGGTTGGATCTAATGGCTCCAGAACAAGGGTTGTTTATCCTGGTCACCTGGCTGGTTGGATCTAATGGCTCCAGAACAAGGGTTGTTTATCCTGGTCACCTGGCTGGTTGGATCTAATGGCTCCAGAACAAGGGTTGTTTATCCTGGTCACCTGGCTGGTTGGTGCTTTGGATCTAATGGCTCCAGAACAAGGGTTGTTTATCCTGGTCACCTGGCTGGTTGGTGCTTTGGATCTAATGGCTCCAGAACAAGGGTTGTTTATCCTGGTCACCTGGCTGGTTGGTGCTTTGGATCTAATGGCTCCAGAACAAGGGTTGTTTATCCTGGTCACCTGGCTGGTTGGATCTAATGGCTCCAGAACAAGGGTTGTTTATCCTGGTCACCTGGCTGGTTGGATCTAATGGCTCCAGAACAAGGGTTGTTTATCCTGGTCACCTGGCTGGTTGGTGCTTTGGATCTAATGGCTCCAGAACAAGGGTTGTTTATCCTGGTCACCTGGCTGGTTGGTGCTTTGGATCTAATGGCTCCAGAACAAGGGTTGTTTATCCTGGTCACCTGGCTGGTTGGTGCTTTGGATCTAATGGCTCCAGAACAAGGGTTGTTTATCCTGGTCACCTGGCTGGTTGGTGCTTTGGATCTAATGGCTCCAGAACAAGGGTTGTTTATCCTGGTCACCTGGCTGATTGGATCTAATAGCTCCAGAACAAGGGTTGTTTATCCTGGTCACCTGGCTGGTTGGATCTAATGGCTCCAGAACAAGGGTTGTTTATCCTGGTCACCTGGCTGGTTGGATCTAATGGCTCCAGAACAAGGATTGTTTATCCTGGTCACCTGGCTGGTTGGATCTAATGGCTCCAGAACAAGGGTTGTTTATCCTGGTCACCTGGCTGGTTGGTGCTTTGGATCTAATGGCTCCAGAACAAGGGTTGTTTATCCTGGTCACCTGGCTGGTTGGTGCTTTGGATCTAATGGCTCCAGAACAAGGGTTGTTTATCCTGGTCACCTGGCTGGTTGGTGCTTTGGATCTAATGGCTCCAGAACAAGGGTTGTTTATCCTGGTCACCTGGCTGGTTGGTGCTTTGGATCTAATGGCTCCAGAACAAGGGTTGTTTATCCTGGTCACCTGGCTGGTTGGTGCTTTGGATCTAATGGCTCCAGAACAAGGGTTGTTTATCCTGGTCACCTGGCTGGTTGGTGCTTTGGATCTAATGGCTCCAGAACAAGGGTTGTTTATCCTGGTCACCTGGCTGGCTGGTGCTTTGGATCTAATGGCTCCAGAACAAGGGTTGTTTATCCTGGTCACCTGGCTGGTTGGTGCTTTGGATCTAATGGCTCCAGAACAAGGGTTGTTTATCCTGGTCACCTGGCTGGTTGGTGCTTTGGATCTAATGGCTCCAGAACAAGGGTTGTTTATCCTGGTCACCTGGCTGGTTGGTGCTTTGGATCTAATGGCTCCAGAACAAGGGTTGTTTATCCTGGTCACCTGGCTGGTTGGTGCTTTGGATCTAATGGCTCCAGAACAAGGGTTGTTTATCCTGGTCACCTGGCTGGTTTGGATCTTTTATTTTATGTTTTATTTACCCAGGCAAGTCAATTAAGAACAAATTCTTAGTTACAATGACAGCCTACCAGAAGACAAAAGGCCTCCTACAGGGGCTGGGATAAAAACGAATAAAAAATAAATATAGACCAAAACACATCACGACAAGAGAGACAGCACAACACTACATAAAGAGAGACCTACGACAACAACATAGCAAGGCAGCAGCACATGACAACCACATTGTAGCAACTATGGACACCCATCCACTCAGGCTGGTATCTAATGGCTCCAGAACAAGGATGGACACCTATCCACTAGGGCTGGGATCTAATGGCTCCCGAACAAGGATGGACACCTATCCACTAGGGCTGGGATCTAATGGCTCCAGAACAAGGATGGACACCTATCCACTAGGGCTGGTATCTAATGGCTCCAGAACAAGGATGGACACCTATCCACTAGGGCTGGGATCTAATGGCTCCAGAACAAGGATGGACACCTATCCACTAGGGCTGGGATCTAATGGCTCCAGAACAAGGATGGACACCTATCCACTAGGGCTGGGATCTAATGGCTCCAGAACAAGGATGGACACCTATCCACTAGGGCTGGGATCTAATGGCTCCAGAACAAGGATGGACACCTATCCACTAGGGCTAGGGATCTAATGGCACCAGAACAAGGATGGACACCTATCCACTAGGGCTGGGATCTAATGGCTCCAGAACAACTATGGACACCCATCCACTAGGGCTGGGATCTAATGGCTCCAGAACAAGGATGGACACCTATCCACTAGGGCTGGGATCTAATGGCTCCAGAACAAGGATGGACACCTATCCACTAGGGCTGGGATCTAAAGGCTCCAGAACAAGGATGGACACCCATCCACTAGGGCTGGGATCTATTGGCTCCAGAATATGGATGACACCCATCCACTAGGGCTGGTATCTAATGGCTCCAGAACAAAGATGGACACCTATCCACTAGGGCTAGGAGCTAATGGCTCCAGAACAAGGATGGACCCCTATCCACTAGGGCTGGGATCTAATGGCTCCAGAATAAGGATGGACCCCTATCCACTAGGGCTGGGATCTAATGGCTCCAGAACAAGGATGGACACCTATCCACTAGGGCTGGGATCTAATGGCTCCAGAACAAGGATGGACACCTATCCACTAGGGCTGGGATCTAATGGCTCCAGAATAAGGATGGACCCCTATCCACTAGGGCTGGGATCTAATGGCTCCAGAACAAGGATGGACACCTATCCACTAGGGCTGGGATCTAATGGCTCCAGAATAAGGATGGACCCCTATCCACTAGGGCTGGGATCTAAAGGCTCCAGAATAAGGATGGACCCCTATCCACTAGGGCTGGGATCTAAAGGCTCCAGAACAAGGATGGACACCTATCCACTAGGGCTAGGGATCTAATGGCACCAGAACAAGGATGGACACCTATCCACTAGGGCTGGGATCTAATGGCTCCAGAACAAGGATGGACACCTATCCACTAGGGCTGGGATCTAATGGCTCCAGTCAACTGGCCGTCTCTGGTGGATCTACTGTAGACTATCAGTAATGTTATAGTGTTTCCTAGCTGTCAGAGGGGCAGGACCTTCGCCTCCCCTCTTTCTCACACATCCTCAGGTCAGCCACCCTCTCTCCTCCCCTCCATCCCAACCATCCAGGGTCAACTCCAGAGGTCAGTCTTTCACAGAGTCGGTCCTCATTACCTTCAACCCAAGTCTCATCTAGACGATATTCATTCCAATTATCCCCCACTCATTTTCAATTCTAAATTCCATTATCTGACTACAGTGTAATCTGATGACCTGTATCCATGTCAAATTGAAACTTGGCCTACATTCTGTGTCTCTAGATCTCTCTCTGAGCACATTGGCACCAGCGACTACTTTCAGTTACACAATACACTGACTGCAGAGAAGCACATGGTTCACTATTCATCCAATGAAAGTCCATAGCAACAGTGAAGTAGGCACTATACACGTCTCAATTGGTGTGAACATGTGCAGAGGAAAATGCATTAAGGGCATGTCTGCTGAAATGTGCACACCCACGCATTATTCAAGCACATTGAACCATAGCATCCTCCAAATCAATGACATGTCGTCGGGCGGAGCAACTCAAGGGTTGCCGGGTGAAATAAATTCTCCCACACACAGGTATGGCATGGGAATTGACCCACCGTGGACCTCTAGCTGAAGTTGGAGTAGGGGAGGGTAATGGGTGTAACACATCAAACAGGAAGTCATTTTGGCGGCGCGCCACAAGGTTTCTCCCGGCCACTGTGAGAATGTTGTGACTGTGAAGGAGTATCAAGGTGTTGAATGAGTCAGAAGAGAACAAGAATGATAAGCAACCATTTCCCTCCCTCTCTCTTTATCCCTCATTCTACAGATGGCAGTGTGATGTTCTCCCTCTCTCTCATCATCACCGCATCCCAGTGTGACTGACACCTCCCCTCCCGCTGGTCCTGTGCATCCCATAGATCAGCAGCATTCAGCACCACTACCGTGCACGCTCACGTCTCCACCCAGAGTGTATGTGTCGCCATGAGGGTGACAACAGTTCTGCTAGTCCTAGTGGAGTGTTCTAGAATGTAGATCTAATGGTCTCAGGTGAGAAGACAGATGGATGCTGGGGCAGAGAGATGAGAGGCTTCCTACATTTGTCAGGCAGGGGGACTCGAGCTGTCACTGCAGCAACTGCACATTCTGACAGCCCCTACAAACAAACAAAAAAAAACACACACACTCACCCTGGAGACATCATTAGAGAGCAGAGACCCCGAGAGGGAGGCATTAATTATTCACTAGCTGTGAAGAGTGTGTGTGTGTGAGAGAGAGAGAGAGATACTGAAAGAGCAGTATACTGTATATTAGGGCTGTGATGATACCTGTAACCATAAAAGCCTTGGTTTCATGCATGTTAACATCAGAAGCCTCCTCCCTGAGTTTGTTTTATTCACTGCTTTAGCACAAACCACCAACCCTGATGTCCTAGCCGTGTCTGAATCCTGGCTTAGAAGGCCACCAAAAATTCAGAAATTTCCATCCCCAGCTACAACATTTTCCAACAAGATAGAACTGCCAAAGGGGGCGGAGTTGCAATCTACTGCAGAGATAGCTTGCAGAGATCTGTCTTGCTATCCAGGTCTGTGCCCAAACAATTTGAATTTCAACTTTTTTTTAAATCCACCTTTCCAGAAATAAGTCTCTCACTGTTGTTGCTTGTTATAGAACCCCCCCCCCCCCCCCCCCCCCAGCCCCCAGCTGTGCCCTGGACACCATATGTGAATTGGATTGCCCCCCATCTATCTTCAAAGTTTGTACTGTTAAGTGACCTAAACTGGGATATGATTAACACCCCAGCCGTCCTACAATCTAAACTAGATGCCCTCAATCTCACACAAATTATCAAGGAACCTGCCAGGTACAACCCTAAATCTGTAAACATGGGAACCCTCATAGATATCATCCTGACCAACTTTCCCTCTCAATACACCTCTGCTGTCTTCAACCAGGATCTCAGCGATCACTGCCTCATTGCCTGCGTCCGTGGTCAAATGACCACCCCTCATCACTGTCAAACGCTCCCTAAAACACTTCTGCGAGCAGGCCTTTCTACTCGACCTGGCCCGGGTATCCTGGAAGGATATTGACCTCATCCCGTCAGTAAAGGATGCCTGGTTGGTCTTTAAAAGTGCTTTCCTCACCATCTTGAATAAGCATGCCCCATTCAAAAAAAAAAAAATCAAGAACAGATATAGCCCCTGGGTCACTCCTGACTTGACTGCCCTTGACCAGCACAAAAACATCCTGTGGCGTACTGCATTAGCATTGAATAGTCCTGTGATATACACAGTTAGTCAGGAAAGCAAAGGCTAGCTTTTTCAAACAGAAATTTGCATCCTGTAGCACTAAATCAAAAAAGTTTTGGGACACTGTAAATTCCATGGCGAATAAGAGCACCTCCTCCCAGCTGCCCACTGGACTGAGGCTAGGAAACACTGTCACCACCAATAAATCCACTATAATTGAGAATTTCAATAAGCATTTTTCTACATCTGGCCATGCTTTCCACCTGGCTACCCCTACCCCGGCCAACAGCTCTGCACCCCCGCAGCAACTTGCCCAAGCCTCCCCCATTTCTCCTTCACCCAAATCCAGATAGGTGATGTTCTGAAAGAGCTGCAAAATCTGGACCCCTACAAATCAGCTGGGCTAGACAATCTGGACCCTCTCTTTCTAACCCCTATTACTAGCCTGTTCAACCTCTTTTACATATCATCTGAGATCACTAAAGATTGGAAAGCTGCCGCGGTCATCCCCCTCTTCAAAAGGGGGAGACACTCTCGACCCAAACTGTTACAGACCTATATCCATATGCCCTGCATATATGCCCTGCATTTCTAAAGTCTTCAAAAGCCAAGTTAACAAACAGATCACTGACCATTTCGAATCCCACCGTACCTTCTCTGCTATGCAATCTGGTTTCCGAGATTGTCATGGGTGCACCTCAGCCACGCTCAAGGTCCTAAACGATATCATAACCACCATCGATAAAAGACAGTACTGTGCAGCAGCCTTCATCGACCTGGCCAAGGCTTTCGACTCTGTCAATCACCGCATTCTTATCGGCAGACTCAATAGCCTTGGTTTCTCAAATGATTGTCTCGCCTGGTTCACCAACTACTTCTCTGATAGAGTTCAGTGTGTCAAATCGGAGGGCATGTTGTCCGGACCTCTGGCAGTCTCTATGGGGGTGCCACAGGGTTCAATTCTCGGACCGACTCTTTTCTCTGTATACATCAATGATGTCGCTCTTGCTGCTGGTGATTCGCTGATCCACCTCTACGCAGACAACACCATTCTGTGTACATCTGGCCCTTCTTAGGACACTGTGTTAACAAACCTCCAAATGAGCTTCAATGCCATATAACACTCCTTCCGTGGCCTCCAACTGCTCTTAAATGCTAGAAAAACTAAATGCATGCTCTTCAACCAATCGCTGCCCGCACCCGTCCGCCCGACTAGCATCACTACTCTGGACAATTCTGACTTAGAATATGTGGACAACTACAATACCTAGGTGTCTGGTTAGACTACACTCTCCTTCCAGACTCACATTAAGCATCTCCAATCCAAAATTAAATCTAGAATCAGCTTCCTATTTCGCAACAAAGCCTCCTTCACTCATGCTGCCAAACATACCCTTGTAAAACTGACTATCCTACCGATCCTTGACTTCGGCAATGTCATTAACAAAATAGCCTCCAACAGTCTACTCAGCAAACTGGATGTAGTCTATCACAGTGCCATCCGTTTTGTCACTAAAGCCCCGGCCCTAGTGGACGGGTGTCCACGTCGGGACTGGTCCCGTCCCGGCCCTAGTGGACGGGTGTCCACGTCGGGACCGGTCCCGTCCTGGCCCTAGTGGACGGGTGTCCATGTTGAGGTGAGTAATCTAGAGATAAGAGACCAGCAGCTAAATGGTTAAAGTAGAAGCAGGAAGAGATATGATAGCCTATATATCAGATACTAACTCCCACACACTAAACGTAAACACATTACCCCATAGAGGACCACTATACAGTCTATCCACAACATAGAAACCTCTATGTACTGAAGCACATTCCACTGTCCTCAACCACAATAGTAACCTGAATACATAAGTAATACCAGTCAGGGACTTGACCTAGTTACTGTGAGGTTACTATGTGCCCCATATTCTCCTTCACTACAGTAGGTAGACAGCTAGCAGTAAGGACAAACCAGGTAGAATACATTATACCAGGGGTGTCAAACTCATTCCATGGAGGGCCAAATGTCTACCGGTTTTTGGTTTCTCTTTTCATTTAACATCTAGACAACCAGGTGAGGGGAGTTCTTGACTAATCAGTGACTTTAATTCATCAATCAAGTAGTGAGGAGCGAACACCTGCAGACACTCAGCCACCTGTGGAGTGAGTTTGACACGTGCACTCTACTAGGGTTTCACAACCCCCCGGGTGCACTCTACTAGGGTTTCACAACCCCCCGGGTGCACTCTACTAGGGTTTCACAACCCCCCGGGTGCACTCTACTAGGGTTTCACAACCCCCCCGGGTGCACTCTACTAGGGTTTCACAACCCCCCCGGGTGCACTCTACTAGGGTTTCACAACCCCCCCGGGTGCACTCTACTAGGGTTTCACAACCCCCCCGGGTGCACTCTACTAGGGTTTCACAACCCCCCCGGGTGCACTCTACTAGGGTTTCACAACCCCCCCGGGTGCACTCTACTAGGGTTTCACAACCCCCCGGGTGCACTCTACTAGGGTTTCACAACCCCCCGGGTGCACTCTACTAGGGTTTCACAACCCCCCGGGTGCACTCTACTAGGGTTTCACAACCCCCCGGGTGCACTCTACTAGGGTTTCACAACACCCCGGGTGCACTCTACGAGGGTTTCACAACCCCCCCGGGTGCACTCTACGAGGGTTTCACAACCCCCCGGGTCCACTCTACGAGGGTTTCACAACCCCCCGGGTCCACTCTACGAGGGTTTCACAACCCCCCGGGTCCACTCTACGAGGGTTTCACAACCCCCCGGGTCCACTCTACGAGGGTTTCACAACCCCCCGGGTCCACTCTACGAGGGTTTCACAACCCCCCGGGTCCACTCTACGAGGGTTTCACAACCCCCCGGGTCCACTCTACGAGGGTTTCACAACCCCCCCGGGTCCACTCTACGAGGGTTTCACAACCCCCCCAGGTGCACTCTACTAGGGTTTCACAACCCCCCCAGGTGCACTCTACTAGGGTTTCACAACCCCCCGGGTGCACTCTACTAGGGTTTCACAACCCCCCGGGTGCACTCTACTAGGGTTTCACAACCCCCCAGGTGCACGTGTTGGTTTCTGCCCCAGCACTACACATCTGATTCAAATAACCAACTCATCATCAAGCTATGATTATCTGAATCAGATGTGTAGTGCTTGAGCAAAAACCAAAACGTGTACCCAGGGGGGCCCCAGGACCGAGTTTGGGAAACCCTGCACAATACCATGTGAAGGGGAGGGGCCTGCCAACAAAAATGTGTCTGGTCGTTGTTACATTTTAAAATGTCCTTTGTGAATTACCTCTCAACTGATAACTTAACGACTAGCTAGGCTTTCCCACTGTGAAACGTGCAACTACAGCTCAGCCCTCTCAGAACAGAGCCATTGTGGTCTCATCTCCTTACACGACATCATGACAAGCAGGGCCATAGAGGGTCCTTCATGTTTCCAGTAGCACGCCCCTTCAGCCCACGCTGCCAGGGCTTGAAGCACTGAGACAATGGGAGCGTTTCAGACTGACACCGCCACTGGAAGAATCACAGCCAACGCTGGGAACAGAGTTTCAGGACAACAGCTGCCTGGCACCGTGGAAACAGACTAGGGTGTTAGGACGAGGCTATGTCCCCAAATGACCAGTGCTGCACAATTTAAGTGCATCAACTCAATTCATATAAACTTCTCCTCACATTAGCTGAGACAGCATACATGGGTCTCTACAGGGTCAAACAAACCTGTTGGATTGCAAATGAAGTCATACCGAGTCCAGTAAAATAAAATCAAAACGTGTGTGTGTCAAACTAACAGCTGTGTGTGGTAGGATCCTGTCACTTCCAAAGCTCTGGGCTCGGAGACATTCCTGACATTCCGTCCTGACATAAGAATCCCACAACTCCACGTCTCCCCCTAGTGTTAAGAATCTCAACTGTTCCATTTAGGAACACTGCAACATTGTAGGAAGGAAGTGGATAACTCCCCGTCAAAACAACTACTGCTGTGTATTAGTCATTACTATGGGGATGTTGTTTTCATTCTGCCGACTCCAGGAAACTACTGCATCAAAGCCTTTTCTATCTTCATAAAGGAACACAGTATGACAAAGCCTTTTCTATCTTCATAAAGGAACACAGTATGACAAAGCCTTTTCTATCTTCATAAGGGAACACAGTATGACAAAGCCTTTTCTATCTTCATAAAGGAACACAGTATGACAAAGCCTTTTCTATCTTCATAAAGGAACACAGTATGACAAAGCCTTTTCTATCTTCATAAGGGAACACAGTATGACAAAGCCTTTTCTATCTTCATAAAGGAACACAGTATGACAAAGCCTTTTCTATCTTCATAAAGGAACACAGTATGACAAAGCCTTTTCTATCTTCATAAGGGAACACAGTATGACAAAGCCTTTTCTATCTTCATAAAGGAACACAGTATGACAAAGCCTTTTCTATCTTCATAAAGGAACACAGTATGACAAAGCCTTTTCTATCTTCATAAGGGAACACAGTATGACAAAGCCTTTTCTATCTTCATAAAGGAACACAGTATGACAAAGCCTTTTCTATCTTCATAAAGGAACACAGTATGACAATGCCTTTTCTATCTTCATTAAGGAACACAGTATGACAATGCCTTTTCTATCTTCATTAAGGAACACAGTATGACAAAGCCTTTTCTATCTTCATTAAGGAACACAGTATGACAAAGCCTTTTCTATCTTCATAAAGGAACACAGTATGACAAAGCCTTTTCTATCTTCATAAAGGAACACAGTATGACAAAGCCTTTTCTATCTTCATAAAGGAACACAGTATGACAAAGCCTTTTCTATCTTCATAAGGGAACACAGTATGACAAAGCCTTTTCTATCTTCATAAAGGAACACAGTATGACAAAGCCTTTTCTATCTTCATAAAGGAACACAGTATGACAATGCCTTTTCTATCTTCATTAAGGAACACAGTATGACAATGCCTTTTCTATCTTCATTAAGGAACACAGTATGACAAAGCCTTTTCTATCTTCATTAAGGAACACAGTATGACAAAGCCTTTTCTATCTTCATAAAGGAACACAGTATGACAAAGCCTTTTCTATCTTCATAAAGGAACACAGTATGACAAAGCCTTTTCTATCTTCATAAAGGAACACAGTATGACAAAGCCTTTTCTATCTTCATAAAGGAACACAGTATGACAAAGCCTTTTCTATCTTCATAAAGGAACACAGTATGACAAAGCCTTTTCTATCTTCATAAGGGAACACAGTATGACAAAGCCTTTTCTATCTTCATAAAGGAACACAGTATGACAAAGCCTTTTCTATCTTCATAAAGGAACACAGTATGACAAAGCCTTTTCTATCTTCATAAGGGAACACAGTATGACAAAGCCTTTTCTATCTTCATAAAGGAACACAGTATGACAAAGCCTTTTCTATCTTCATAAAGGAACACAGTATGACAAAGCCTTTTCTATCTTCATAAGGGAACACAGTATGACAAAGCCTTTTCTATCTTCATAAAGGAACACAGTATGACAAAGCCTTTTCTATCTTCATAAAGGAACACAGTATGACAAAGCCTTTTCTATCTTCATAAGGGAACACAGTATGACAAAGCCTTTTCTATCTTCATAAAGGAACACAGTATGACAAAGCCTTTTCTATCTTCATAAAGGAACACAGTATGACAATGCCTTTTCTATCTTCATTAAGGAACACAGTATGACAAAGCCTTTTCTATCTTCATAAAGGAACACAGTATGACAAAGCCTTTTCTATCTTCATAAAGGAACACAGTATGACAAAGCCTTTTCTATCTTCATAAAGGAACACAGTATGACAAAGCCTTTTCTATCTTCATAAAGGAACACAGTATGACAAAGCCTTTTCTATCTTCATAAAGGAACACAGTATGACAAAGCCTTTTCTATCTTCATAAAGGAACACAGTATGACAATGAAAGCCGGTCCATGTCTTTACTTGGAGGGTAGAGAAAGACAAGAGAAAACTGAAAACTCATGTAAACGATTACAAACCAGCATAGTGGAGAGTTTCAAAAACCTGCTGAGAATATCATCCCAATCCCCTCCCTTTAATAATATCCTGACTGACCCACATCTGTAGTATTAGCCAGCAGGGGGCGCTGTTGCTGTGGGAAGAACTCCATTGTGATATACTAGGTCAGACTCAACCCCTCTGGTACATTTATAAATCCTGTTTCACTCCACTGTTACATAAAATAGATCATATTGTGTACCAAGGCTTAAGTCATGACTGCACAAAAGACTGGAGCGGGAGCCCAAAATTAGCAACTCAGGATCTGCGTCCCAAATGACATCCTATCCCCCTATATAGAATACTACTTATGACCAGAACCCATAGGGCTCAGGTTAAAAGTATTGCATTATATAGGCAAGAGGGTGCCATTTGGAACGAACCCAGTGAGATTACATCTAGATGTAGTCCTGGCTGTATTGTAGCCTACATACACAGAAGATTATTGTGACAGCATGGGATGAGCGTTCTGAGGTACCTACAGCATGGGATGAGCGTTCTGAGGTACCTACAGCATGGGATGAGCGTTCTGAGGTACCTACAGCATGGGAGGAGCGTTCTGAGGTACCTACAACATGGGATGGATGAGCGTTCTGAGGTACCTACAGCATGGGATGGAGGAGCGTTCTGAGGTACCTACAGCATGGGATGGATGAGCGTTCTGAGGTACCTACAGCATGGGATGGATGAGCGTTCTGAGGTACCTACAGCATGGGATGGATGAGCGTTCTGAGGTACCTACAGCATGGGATGGAGGAGCGTTCTGAGGTACCTACAGCATGGGATGGATGAGCGTTCTGAGGTACCTACAGCATGGGATGGATGAGCGCTCTGAGGTACCTACAGCATGGGATGGATGAGCGTTCTGAGGTACCTACAGCATGGGAGGAGCGTTCTGAGGTACCTACAGCATGGGATGGATGAGCGTTCTGAGGTACCTACAGCATGGGAGGAGCGTTCTGAGGTACCTACAGCATGGGATGGAGGAGCGTTCTGAGGTACCTACAGCATGGGATGGAGGAGTGTTCTGAGGTACCTACAGCATGGGATGGATGAGCGTTCTGAGGTACCTACAGCATGGGAGGAGCGTTCTGAGGTACCTACAGCATGGGAGGAGCGTTCTGAGGTACCTACAGCATGGGAGGAGCGTTCTGAGGTACCTACAGCATGGGAGGAGCGTTCTGAGGTACCTACAGCATGGGATGGATGAGCGTTCTGAGGTACCTACAGCAGGGGAGGAGCGTTCTGAAGTACCTACAGCATGGGAGGAGCGTTCTGAGGTACCTACAGCATGGGAGGAGCGTTCTGAGGTACCTACAGCATGGGAGGAGCGTTCTGAGGTACCTACAGCATGGGATGGATGAGCGTTCTGAGGTACCTACAGCATGGGAGGAGCGTTCTGAGGTACCTACAGCATGGGATGGATGAGCGTTCTGAGGTACCTACAGCATGGGATGGAGGAGCGTTCTGAGGTACCTACAGCATGGGAGGAGCGTTCTGAGGTACCTACAGCATGGGAGGAGCGTTCTGAGGTACCTACAGCATGGGAGGAGCGTTCTGAGGTACCTACAGCATGGGAGGAGCGTTCTGAGGTACCTACAGCATGGGAGGAGCGTTCTGAGGTACCTACAGCATGGGAGGAGCGTTCTGAGGTACCTACAGCATGGGAGGAGCGTTCTGAGGTACCTACAGCATGGGAGGAGCGTTCTGAGGTACCTACAGCATGGGAGGAGCGTTCTGAGGTACCTACAGCATGGGATGGATGAGCGTTCTGAGGTACCTACAGCATGGGATGGATGAGCGTTCTGAGGTACCTACAGCATGGGAGGAGCGTTCTGAGGTACCTACAGCATGGGAGGAGCGTTCTGAGGTACCTACAGCATGGGATGGATGAGCGTTCTGACGTACCTACAGCATGGGATGGATGAGCGTTCTGAGGTACCTACAGCAGGGGAGGAGCGTTCTGAGGTACCTACAGCATGGGAGGAGCGTTCTGAGGTACCTACAGCATGGGATAGATGAGCGTTCTGAGGTACCTACAGCATGGGAGGAGCGTTCTGAGGTACCTACAGCAGGGGAGGAGCGTTCTGAGGTACCTACAGCATGGGATGGATGAGCGTTCTGAGGTACCTACAGCATGGGATGGATGAGCGTTCTGAGGTACCTACAGCATGGGATGGATGAGCGTTCTGAGGTACCTACAGCATGGGAGGAGCGTTCTGAGGTACCTACAGCAGGGGAGGAGCGTTCTGAGGTACCTACAGCATGGGATGGATGAGCGTTCTGAGGTACCTACAGCATGGGATGGAGGAGCGTTCTGAGGTACCTACAGCATGGGATGGATGAGCGTTCTGAGGTACCTACAGCATGGGATGGATGAGCGTTCTGAGGTACCTACAGCATGGGATGGATGAGCGCTCTGAGGTACCTACAGCATGGGATGGATGAGCGTTCTGAGGTACCTACAGCATGGGATGGATGAGCGTTCTGAGGTACCTACAGCAGGGGAGGAGCGTTCTGAGGTACCTACAGCAGGGGAGGAGCGTTCTGAGGTACCTACAGCATGGGATGGAGGAGCGTTCTGAGGTACCTACAGCATGGGATGGAGGAGCGTTCTGAGGTACCTACAGCATGGGATGGAGGAGCGTTCTGAGGTACCTACAGCATGGGATGAGCGTTCTGAGGTACCTACAGCATAGGAGGAGCGTTCTGAGGTACCTACAGCAGGGGAGGAGCGTTCTGAGGTACCTACAGCAGGGGAGGAGCGTTCTGAGGTACCTACAGCAGGGGAGGAGCGTTCTGAGGTACCTACAGCATGGGAGGAGCGTTCTGAGGTACCTACAGCATGGGAGGAGCGTTCTGAGGTACCTACAGCATGGGAGGAGTGTTCTGAGGTACCTACAGCATGGGAGGAGTGTTCTGAGGTACCTACAGCATGGGAGGAGCGTTCTGAGGTACCTACAGCATGGGGAAGTGCTGGAACACCTTGACAAAATGGGGGACATGGTTTAGCACGAGGTCTTGTAAGATTCAGTCAGACAAAAACACACTTCTCTTTTTGGCCTGTGGTCCATATGAGGAGAATCTCCACATCTGATGCAGTGGGAGAATGGGGAGAGGGAGCGCTTGATGGGCGGCAGGCAGGCTAGTGGTTAAAGCGTTGGATCAGTAACCAAAAGGCTGCTGGTTTGAACCGAGCACCACCCACCACCACCAGATGCACAATATAAATCGGTGAAGATATCGGAATCGGACGATATTAGCTAAAAAATGCCAACAACGACATCGTCCCGATGTCTAGTTTAACACAGATGTGCAAAACTGATGTCAGAGCTGACGTGCATGCCTATATAAACGTAGGTACATGACGTAATGACGCCACGTAAAACTGATGTCAGAGCTGACGTGCATGCCTATATAAACGTAGGTACATGACGTAATGACGCCACATACAATTGTGTGCTAAACCTGCAACACAGCCTTCTTAACCTAGCACACCATGTCTGCTGTGTGGAGCGAGTAGTCAACAAGTCTGTCAACACAGCCTTCTTAACCTAGCACACCATGTCTGCTGTGTGGATCGAGCAGTCAACAAGTCTAGCAGTCACTTGAAAGAGTAAGAAGATTTCAGCGAGACAACTCAAAGACTAAATCCATTAACATCAAGATAATGGAATTCATTGCCCTTGACAATCAACCGTTCTCTGTCGTGGGTACACACTAAGTTACCAAGGTCGATATTGTTCAGATGTTGCACAGTAATAGCGTCACTGCTATTAGCTTCACGACTGACCAGCGATGTCAGCCCCATGAGCATGCTGAGTCTGACAGCACAGTGGGTCAACGAGGATTTCGTACTGAGGAAAGTCGTATTTCATGCTGATGAATGTGCTGCTTGTCATACCGCTGCTGCCGTTTCAATGGCATTTGAGAACATGTTTAAAACTTGGAAACATGAACACACTCCTAGCTCCATTCAAACAACTGACTGGAGAAATAAGCTCATCAACTGCGTCTGCAGCAGACGTGATACCCCTCTGTCATGGCATTGAAACACCTACTCAACAAAACTGCCGACAGGCTATGAACAAGCGATTCGGTGGCATTTTCTCGGAGCCTCTACTGTGTTGCCACCATGCTCGATGCTAGGTCCAAGGACCGCTACTTCGATGCAGACAAGAACTAGGATTTACCTGAAATGTTAGACACAGCTGGACAAGATAGAAACGGACACAGTGACAGTGCGCACCGAGGAAGAGAGGCCACGGACAGACAGAGCTGAAACTTCACTGCTTGACATGTATGATGAGTCTCTGTTGAGACTGAAATGACTGAACAAGTGAACAACGAAATAGGTTTTGGTTATGTTTTACTGGTAATGGGGACATAAGTAAATGTCAACAAAATAACCTTTTGGTCAGTGTGGTGTGTGTGTAACCTTTATTTAACTAGGCAAGTCTGTTAAGAACTAATTCTTATTTACAATGACGGCCTACACCGGCCAAACCCAGACGACGCTGGGCCAATTGTGCACCACCCTATGGGACTCCCAATCACGGCCGAATGTGATACAACCTGGATTCAAACCAGGGACTGTAGTGACGCCTCTTGCACTGAGATGCAGTACTTTAGATCGCTGTGCCCATGGGCGTGTGTTAACTATTTAACTCTACTAGAATTCTTAAAAGGCTGCTTTTTTTTGCAAGGAAAATATCGGAATCTGCAAAAATGTAATATCGGTGCATCACTTACCACCACTACCACCAACACACACGCACAGTAATATAGACAAATGCAAATAAACAAACAGATATACACAAACTGAGACAGGCATGTGTGAGGTTAAGAACAGCCAGCAGCCTGATCTCCCCTGACTGACCCACTGTTACAGTCACACACAGCCTTATCCAGACCTCCTCTCTCTCTCTTCTCTGGCTCAGCTGTATCCAGACCTCCTCTCTCTCTCTCTCTCTCTCCTCTGGCTCAGCCGTATCCAGACCTCCTCTCTCCCTCTCTTCTCTGGCTCAGCCGTATCCAGACCTCTCTCTCTCTCTCTTCTCTGGCTCAGCCGTATCCAGACCTCCTCTCTCCCTCTCTTCTCTGGCTCAGCCGTATCCAGACCTCTCTCTCTCTCTCTCTCTCTCTTCTCTGGCTCAGCCGTATCCAGACCTCCTCTCTCCCTCTCTTCTCTGGCTCAGCCGTATCCAGACCTCCTCTCTCTCCCTCTCTTCTCTGGCTCAGCCTTATCCAGACCTCCTCTCTCCCCCTCTCTTCTCTGGCTCAGCCGTATCCAGACCTCCTCTCTCTCTCTCTCTTCTCTGGCTCAGCCGTGTCCAGACCTCCTCTCTCCCTCTCTTCTCTGGCTCAGCCGTATCCAGACCTCCTCTCTCCCTCTCTTCTCTGGCTCAGCTGTATCCAGACCTCCTTTCAATCAATTCAATTCAAAGGGTTTATTGGCATGGGAAAGGTATGTTTACATTGCAAAAGCAACTGAAATAGATAATAAACAAAAGTGAAATAAACAATAAAAATGAGCAGTAAACATTACACTCACAGAAGTTCCAAAAGAATAAAGACATTTCAAATGTCATATTCTGTATATATACAGTGTTGCAGCGATGTGCAAATGCAAGTGCAAAAGGGAAAATAAATAAACATAAATATGGGTAGTATTTACAATGGTGTTTGTTCTTCACTGGTTGCCCTTTTCTCATGGCAACAGGTCCCAAATATTGCTGCTGTGATGCACACTGTGGTATTTCACCCAGGGAGTTTATCAAAATTGGGTTTGTTTTCGAATATGCTCACTGAGTCTGTACATAGTCAAAGCCTAAGTTTGGGTCAGTCACAGTGGTCAGGTATTCTGCCACTGTACTCTCTCTGTTTAGGGCCAAATAGAATTCTAGTTTGCTCTGTTTTTTTGTCAATTCTTTCCAATGTGTCAAGTAATTATCTTTTTGTTTTCTCATGATTTGGTTGGGTCTAATTGTGCTGTTGTCCTGGGGCTCTGTGGGGTGTGTTTGTGTTTGTGAACAGAGCCCTAGGACCAGCTTGCTTAGGGGACTCTTCTCCAGGTTCATCTCTCTGTAGATGAGGGCTTTGTCATGGAAGGTTTGGGAATCGCTTCCTTTTAGGTGGTTGTAGAATTTAACAGCTCTTTTCTGGATTTTGATAATTAGCGGGTATCGGCCTAATTCTGCTCTGCATGCATTATTTGGTGTTTTACGTTGTACACTGCATGCAGTCTCTCTTCTCTGGATCAGCCGTATCCAGACCTCTCTCTCCCTCCCTTCTCCTGGCTCACTCTCTCAACTGGCAGAACACACTCAAACACACACAGAGAGGAAGAGACCCACACACACACCGCCTGTCCTTCTCCTCTCCGGACTGCTACAGGCTGGCCCAGGTAGGAGGGGATCATTCAGCATGATGCAGTCCTGTAACCCCAGCTCAGTGAGGAACAACACTGTAGTGGTTGTGGGTGTGGGAGACAGCATGATGCAGTCCTGTAACCCCAGCTCAGTGAGGAACAACACTGTAGTGGTTGTGGGAGACAGCATGTTGCAGTCCTGTAACCCCAGCTCAGTGAGGAACAACACTGTAGTGGTTGTGGGTGTGTGGGAGACAGCATGATGCAGTCCTGTAACCCCAGCTCAGTGAGGAACAACACTGTAGTGGTTGTAGGAGACAGCATGATGCAGTCCTGTAACCCCAGCTCAGTGAGGAACAACACTGTAGTGGTTGTGGGAGACAGCATGATGCAGTCCTGTAACCCCAGCTCAGTGAGGAACAACACTGTAGTGGTTGTGGGTGTGTGGGAGACAGCATGATGCAGTCCTGTAACCCCAGCTCAGTGAGGAACAACACTGTAGTGGTTGTAGGAGACAGCATGATGCAGTCCTGTAACCCCAGCTCAGTGAGGAACAACACTGTAGTGGTTGTGGGAGACAGCATGATGCAGTCCTGTAACCCCAGCTCAGTGAGGAACAACACTGTAGTGGTTGTAGGAGACAGCATGATGCAGTCCTGTAACCCCAGCTCAGTGAGGAACAACACTGTAGTGGTTGTAGGAGACAGCATGATGCAGTCCTGTAACCCCAGCTCAGCGAGGAACAACACTGTAGTGGTTGTGGGTGTGTGGGAGACAGCATGAAGCAGTCCTGTAAACCCAGCTCAGGGAGGAACAACACTGTAGTGGGTGTGGGAGACAGCATGATGCAGTCCTGTAAACCCAGCTCAGGGAGGAACAACACTGTAGTGGGTGTAGGAGACAGCATGATGCAGGCCTGTAACCCCAGCTCAGAGAGGAACAACACTGTAGTGGTTGTGGCTGTGGGAGACAGCATGATGCAGTCCTGTAACCCCAGCTCAGTGAGGAACAACACTGTAGTGGTTGTGGGTGTGTGGGAGACAGCATGATGCAGTCCTGTAACCCCAGCTCAGTGAGGAACAACACTGTAGTGGTTGTGGGAGACAGCATGAAGCAGTCCTGTAACCCCAGCTCAGTGAGGAACAACACTGTAGTGGGTGTGGGAGACAGCATGATGCAGGTTCTGTCAGACATGGAAGTCATGAACAGGAGATAAAGGATGGGTGGGACTGTCGCTGCTATCTACGACCTCTGAATGATATGAAATAGGACAGTCGCTGCTATCTACGACCTCTGAATGATATGAAATAGGACTGTCGCTGCTATCTACGACCTCTGAATGATATGAAATAGGACTGTGGCTGCTATCTACGACCTCTGAATGATATGAAATAGGACAGTCGCTGCTATCTACGACCTCTGAATGATATGAAATAGGACTGTCGCTGCTATCTACGACCTCTGAATGATATGAAATAGGACTGTGGCTGCTATCTACGACCTCTGAATGATATGAAATAGGACTGTGGTGGGCTGGGGGAAGGTTCAGAGAGCATATCCCACCCACCTTCAACGTGAACAGTCTTCCAGTCAGATCAGAAACGCGAGAACAAACACGGAGCCTATCTGTAATCCTGCTGTCCTCAAACTGGACAAATTGGTTGATGGACTGAAAAGCGGTGGTATTTCCACGGCAGGAGAAACCAAAATAGCACCCGGAGCAGTGGTGGGTTGTTGTAGAGAAGAATTGAGCGTCTGTGTTCCTCTGGCAGGCCTCTCTGAATCCAGACGTTCAAGGTTGCAGCTCAAAAGGCACCCTATTCCCTATTTAGTGCAATACTTTTCACCAGGATCCATCCAAGTAGTGCACTAAATAGGGAATAGGGAGCCATTTGGGACACAGCCCAAGCCTAGCCACAGGACCAGATGAAATTTGGAACTGAATTCAATTGGATACTGTCTCTCAGGTCACAAAGGTCAAGCTGGGCTCTTAGCTGCTGTATTCACTGTCCTCTCAAGATTCTGAAACCCCTCCACAGACAAGAATGTTTTTCTGTTTTCTCTTTGAAAGAGTCTCTGATGTGAAGGGCTTCCCACACAATGTTCTGTTCACAGAGTCAGTTTTCCAAGAGTGCATTGCTCTTTGGGGCAGGGCAAGGGGGCGGGGCTTCCCTTTCAGCTCCGTAGGGCGGCAGGATGGGACCACAACCCACGCTCTCCAATACTTCCATTCCTTCTCCTCTCCTTCTTTATCCTCCTCTAATCTCTCCTCTACTTCCATTCCTTCTCCTCTCCTTCTTTATCCTCCTCTAATCTCTCCTCTACTTCCATTCCTTCTCCTCTCCTTCTTTATCCTCCTCTAATCTCTCCTCTACTTCCATTCCTTCTCCTCTCCTTTATCCTCCTCTAATCTCTCCTCTACTTCCATTCCTTCTCCTCTCCTTCTTTATCCTCCTCTAATCTCTCCTCTACTTCCATTCCTTCTCCTCTCCTTTATCCTCCTCTAATCTCTCCTCTACTTCCATTCCTTCTCCTCTCCTTCTTTATCCTCCTCTAATCTCTCCAATACTTCCATTCCTTCTCCTCTCCTTTATCCTCCTCTAATCTCTCCTCTACTTCCATTCCTTCTCCTCTCCTTCTTTATCCTCCTCTAATCTCTCCTCTACTTCCATTCCTTCTCCTCTCCTTTATCCTCCTCTAATCTCTCCTCTACTTCCATTCCTTCTCCTCTGCTTCTTTATCCTCCTCTAATCTCCTCTACTTCCCTCCTCCCCTCTATCCCCCCTATATCCTCCTCTCCCCCCTCCATCCTCTAGAGGTCAACCGGTTATGATTTTTCAACACCGATATGATTTTTGACAATTGATTTGTAATAATGACAATTACAACAATACAGAATGAACACTTATTTTAACTTAATATAATACATCAATAAAATCAATTTAGCTTCAAATAAATAATGAAACATGTTCAATTTGGTTTAAATATTGCAAAAACAAAGTGTTGGAGAAGAAAGTAAAAGTGCAATTTGTGCAATGTAAGAAAGCTAACGTTTAAGTTCCTTGCTCAGAACATGAGAACATATGAAAGCTGGTGGTTCCTTTTAACATGAGTCTTCAATATTCCCAGGTAAGACGTTTTAGCTTGTAGTTATAGGAATTATAGGACTATTTCTCTCTATACGATTTGTATTTCATATACCTTTGACTATTGGATGTTCTTATAGGCACTTTAGTCTTGCCAGTGTAACAGTATAGCTTCCATCCGTCTCCTCGCTCCTACCTGGGCTCGAACCAGGAACACATCGACAACAGCCACCCTCGAAGCACCGTTACCCATGCAGAGCAAGGGGAACAACTACTCCAAGTCTCAGAGCGAGTGACGTTTGAAACGCTATTAGCGCGCACAACGCTAACTAGCTAGCCATTTCACATCGGTTACACCAGCCTAATCTCGGGAGTTGATTGAAGCATTGCGAAGAGCTGCTGGCAAAATGCACTAAAGTGCTGTTTGAATGAATGCTTACGAGCCTGCTGCTGCCTACCATCGCTCAGTCAGACTGCTCTATCAAATCATAGACTTAATTATAACATAATAACACACAGAAATACAAGCCTTAGGTCATTAATATGGTCGAACCCGGAAACTATCATCTCAAAAACAAAACGTTTATTCTTTCAGTGAAATACGGAACCGTTCCGTATTTTATCTAACGGGTCGCATCCATAAGTCTAAATATTCCTGTTACATTGCACAACCTTCAATGTTATGTCATAATTATGTAAAATTCTGGCAAATTAGTTCGCAATGAGCCAGGCAGCCCAAACTGTTGCATATACTCTGACTCTGCGTGCAATGAACGCAAGAGAAGTGACACAATTTCACCTGGTTAATATTGCCTGCTAACCTGGATTTCTTTTAGCGAAATATGCAGGTTTAAAAATATATACTTCTGTGTATTGATTTTAAGAAAGGAATTGATGTTTATGGTTAGGTACACGTTGGAGCAACGACAGTCCTTTTTCGCGAATGCGCACTGCATCGATTGTATGCAACGCAGGACACGCTAGATAAACTAGTAATATCATCAACCATGTGTAGTTAACTAGTGATTATGATTGATTGTTTTTTATAAGGTAAGTTTAATGCTAGCTAGCAACTTATCGTGGCTTCTTACTGCATTCGCGTAACAGGCGGGCTCCTCGTGAGGCAGGTGGTTAGAGCGTTGGACTAGTTAACTGTAAGGTTGCAAGATTGAATCCCTGAGCTGACAACGTAAAAATCTGTTGTAGTGCCCCTGAACAAGGCAGTTAACCCACCGCTCCTAGGTCGTCATTGAAAATAAGAATGTGTTCTTAACTGACTTGCCTGGGTTAAATAAAGGTGTAAAAAAATATATAAAAAATAATAACATTCAAAGTATAAAAAAAAAAATCGGCATCCAAAATTACCGATTTATGATTGTTATGAAATCATCCATTCCGATTAAATCGGTCGACCTCAACTATCCTCCTCTCCCCTCTACTTCCCTCCTCCCCTCTATCCTCTGCCTCTTCCTACTCAATCCTCCTCTCCCCTCTACTTCCCTAATTTCTCCTCCTCCCCCCTCTCTACTTCCCTCCTCCCCTCTACTTCCATCCTCCCCTCTATCCCCCCCTCTACTCCTCCCCTCTATTTCCCCCCTCTTACTCCTCCCCTCTATTTCCCCCCTCTTACTCCTCCCCTCTATTTCCCCCCTCTTACTCCTCCCCTCTATTTCCCCCCTCTTACTCCTCCCCTCTATTTCCCCCCTCTTACTCCTCCCCTCTATTTCCCCCCTATCCTCCTCTCCCTCCATCCTCCTCTCCCCTCCATCCTCCCCCCTCTCTACTTCCCTCCTCCCCTCTCTACTCCCCCCTCTACTTCCATCCTCCCCTCTATTTCCCCCCTCTATTCCCCCCCTCTACTCCTCCCCTCTACTCCTCCCCTCTTACTCCTCCCCTCTTACTCCTCCCCTCTTACTCCTCCCCTCTTACTCCTCCCCTCTTACTCCTCCCCTCTTACTCCTCCCCTCTATTTCCCCCCTCTTACTCCTCCCCTCTATTTCCCCGCTTTACTCTTCCCCGCTACCCCCCCTATCCTCCTCTCCCTTCATCCTCCTCTCCCCTCCATCCTCCTCTCCCCTCCATCCTCCTCTCCCCTCCATCCTCCTCTCCCCTCTACTCCTCTCCATCCTCCTCTCCCCTCTACTCCTCTCCATCCTCCTCTCCATCCTCCTCTCCCCTCTCCATCCTCCTCTCCCCTCTCCATCCTCCTCTCCCCTCTCCATCCTCCTCTCCACTCTCCTCTACTTCCCTCCATCCTCCGCTCCCCTCTCCCCATCCTCCGCTCTCCTCTCCCCATCCTCCGCTCCCCTCTCCCCATCCTCCGCTCCTCTCCCCATCCTCCGCTCCTCTCCCCATCCTCCGCTCCCCATCCTCCGCTCCTCTCCCCATCCTCCGCTCCCCATCCTCCGCTCCCCATCCTCCTCTCCCCATCCTCCTCTCCCCATCCTCCTCTCCCCATCCTCCTCTCCCCTCTACTTCCCTCCATCCTCCTCTCCCCTCTACTTCCCTCCATCCTCCTCTCCCCTCTACTTCCCTCCATCCTCCTCTCCCCTCTCCATCCTCCTCTCCCCTCTCCTCTACTTCCCTCCATCCTCCGCTCCCCTCTCCCCATCCTCCTCTCCCCATCCTCCTCTCCCCTCTACTTCCTCCATCCTCCTCTCCCCTCTACTTCCCTCCATCCTCCTCTCCCCTCTACTTCCCTCCATCCTCCTCTCCCCTCTACTTCCCTCCATCCTCCTCTCCCCTCTACTTCCCTCCATCCTCCTCTCCCCTCTACTTCCCTCCATCCTCCTCTCCCCTCTACTTCCCTCCATCCTCCTCTCCCCTCTACTTCCCTCCATCCTCCTCTCCCCTCTACTTCCCTCCATCCTCCTCTCCCCTCTACTTCCCTCCATCCTCCTCTCCCCTCTACTTCCCTCCATCCTCCTCTCCCCTCTACTTCCCTCCATCCTCCTCTCCCCTCTACTTCCCTCCATCCTCCCTCTCCATCCTCCTCTCCCCTCTACTTCCCTCCATCCTCCTCTCCCCTCTACTTCCCTCCGTCCTCCTCTCCCCTCTACTTCCCTCCGTCCTCCCTCTCCATCCTCCCCATCCTCCTCTCCCCTCTACTTCCCTCCATCCTCCTCTCCCCTCTACTTCCCTCCATCCTCCTCTCCCCTCTACTTCCCTCCACCTCCCCTCCATCCTCCCCATCCTCCTCTCCCCTCTACTTCCCTCCATCCTCCTCTCCCCTCTACTTCCCTCCATCCTCCTCTCCCCTCTACTTCCCTCCATCCTCCTCTCCCCTCTACTTCCCTCCATCCTCCTCTCCCCTCTACTTCCCTCCATCCTCCTCTCCCCTCTACTTCCCTCCATCCTCCTCTCCCCTCTACTTCCCTCCATCCATCCTCCCCATCCTCCTCTCCCCTCTACTTCCCTCCATCCTCCTCTCCCCTCTACTTCCCTCCATCCTCCTCTCCCCTCTACTTCCCTCCATCCTCCTCTCCCCTCTACTTCCCTCCATCCTCCTCTCCCCTCTACTTCCCTCCATCCTCCTCTCCCCTCTACTTCCCTCCATCCTCCTCTCCTCTACTTCCCTCCATCCTCCTCTCCCCTCTACTTCCCTCCATCCTCCCTCTCCATCCTCCCCATCCTCCTCTCCCCTCTACTTCCCTCCATCCTCCTCTCCCCTCTACTTCCCTCCATCCTCCTCTCCCCTCTACTTCCCTCCATCCTCCCTCTCCATCCTCCCCATCCTCCTCTCCCCTCTACTTCCCTCCATCCTCCTCTCCCCTCTACTTCCCTCCATCCTCCCTCTCCATCCTCCCCATCCTCCTCTCCCCTCCGTCCTCCTCTCCCCTCTACTTCCCTCCATCCTCCCTCTCCATCCTCCCCATCCTCCTCTCCCCTCCGTCCTCCTCTCCCCTCTACTTCCCTCCATCCTCCCTCTCCATCCTCCCCATCCTCCTCTCCCCTCTACTTCCCTCCATCCTCCTCTCCCCTCTACTTCCCTCCATCCTCCTCTCCCCTCTACTTCCCTCCATCCTCCTCTCCCCTCTACTTCCCTCCATCCTCCTCTCCCCTCTACTTCCCTCCATCCTCCTCTCCCCTCTACTTCCCTCCATCCTCCTCTCCCCTCTACTTCCCTCCATCCTCCTCTCCCCTCTACTTCCCTCCATCCTCCCTCTCCATCCTCCCCATCCTCCTCTCCCCTCTACTTCCCTCCATCCTCCTCTCCCCTCTACTTCCCTCCATCCTCCCTCTCCATCCTCCCCTCCCCTCTACTTCCCTCCATCCTCCCTCTCCATCCTCCCCATCCTCCTCTCCCCTCTACTTCCCTCCATCCTCCTCTTCCCTCTCCCCATCCTCCTCTTCCCTCCATCCTCCTCTCCCCTCTACTTCCCTCCATCCTCCTCTTCCCTCTCCCCATCCCTCTCCCCATCCTCCTCTTCCCTCTCCCCATCCTCCTCTTCCCTCTCCCCATCCTCCTCTCCCCATCCCCCTCCCCCTCTCCCCATCCTCCTCTCCCTCTCCCATCCTCCTCTCCCCTCTACTCTCCCCTCCATCCTCCTCTCCCCTCTCCCCATCCTCCTCCCCATCCTCCTCTCCCCTTCTCCCCATCCTCCTCTCCCCTTCTCCCCATCCTCCTCTCCCCTTCTCCCCATCCTCCTCTCCCCTTCTCCCCATCCTCCTCTCCCCTCTCCCCATCCCCTCCCCATCCTCCTCTCCCCTTCTCCCCATCCTCCTCTCCCCTTCTCCCCATCCTCCTCTCCCCTTCTCCCCATCCTCCTCTCCCCTCTCCCCATCCTCCTCTCCCCTCTCCCCATCCTCCTCTTCCCTCTCCCCATCCTCCTCTTCCCTCTCCCCATCCTCCTCTCCCCATCCCCTCTCTCCCCATCCCTCCATCCTCCTCTCCCCTTCTCCCATCCCTCCATCCTCCTCTCCCCTCTCCCTCCCCCATCCTCCTCTCCCCTCTCCCCATCCTCCTCTCCCCTCTCCCCATCCTCCTCTCCCCCTCTCCCCATCCTCCTCTCCCCCTCTCCCCATCCTCCTCTCCCCTCTCCCCATCCTCCTCTCCCCTCTCCCCATCCTCCTCTCCCCCTCTCCCCATCCTCCTCTCCCCCTCTCCCCATCCTCCTCTCCCCTCTCCCCATCCTCCTCTCCCCTCTCCCCATCCTCCTCTTCCCTCTCCCCATCCTCCTCTCCCTCTCCCCTCTCCCCATCCTCCTCCCCATCCCCTCTCCCATCCTCCTCTCCCCCTCTCCCCATCCTCCTCTCCCCCTCTCCCCATCCTCCTCTCCCCATCCTCCTCTCCCCCTCTCCCCATCCTCCTCTCCCCCTCTCCCCATCCTCCTCTCCCCTCTCCCCATCCTCCTCTCCCCCTCTCCCCATCCTCCTCTCCCCTCTCCCCATCCTCCTCTCCCCTCTCCCCATCCTCCTCTCCCCTCTCCCCATCCTCCTCTCCCCTCTCCCCATCCTCCTCTCCCCTCTCCCCATCCTCCTCTCCCCTCTCCCCATCCTCCTCTCCCCTCTCCCCATCCTCCTCTCCCCTCTCCCCATCCTCCTCTCCCCTCTCCCCATCCTCCTCTCCCTTCTCCCATCCCCCTCTCCCCTTCTCCCATCCCCCTCTCCCCTTCTCCCATCCCCCTCTCCCCTCCTCCCATCCCCCTCTCCCCTCCTCCCATCCCCCTCTCCCCTTCTCCCATCCCCCTCTCCCCTTCTCCCATCCCCCTCTCCCCCTCTCCCATCCCCCTCTCCCTTCTCCCATCCCCCTCTCCCTCCTCCTCTCCCCTCCCATCTCCCTCCCCCTCTCCCCTTCTCCCATCCCCCTCTCCCCTTCTCCCATCCCCCTCTCCCCTTCTCCCATCCCCTCTCCCCTTCTCCCATCCCCCTCTCCCCTTCTCCCATCCTCCTCTCCCCTTCTCCCATCCTCCTCTCCCCTTCTCCCATCCTCCTCTCCCCTTCTCCCATCCTCCTCTCCCCTTCTCCCATCCTCCTCTCCCCTTCTCCCATCCTCCTCTCCCCTTCTCCCATCCTCCTCTCCCCTTCTCCCATCCTCCTCTCCCCTTCTCCCATCCTCCTCTCCCCTTCTCCCATCCTCCTCTCCCCTTCTCCCATCTCCTCTCCCTTCTCCCATCCTCCTCTCCCCTTCTCCCATCCTCCTCTCCCCTTCTCCCATCCTCCTCTCCCCTTCTCCCATCCTCCTCTCCCCTTCTCCCATCCTCCTCTCCCCTTCTCCCATCCTCCTCTCCCCTTCTCCCATCCTCCTCTCCCCTTCTCCCATCCTCCTCTCCCCTTCTCCCATCCTCCTCTCCCCTTCTCCCATCCTCCTCTCCCCTTCTCCCATCCTCCTCTCCCCTTCTCCCATCCTCCTCTCCCCTTCTCCCATCCTCCTCTCCCCTTCTCCCTCCTCCCCTATCCCCCTCTCCATCCTCCTCTTCCAGTCAGGCCAGCTCTGCTCAGAGCCTCTGGGAACTAACACACCCAGCCTTCTACAGAAGCTACACAGTCAGGAGGACATAGTGACAACATGAGGGTCTGCCCTGACAAACAAGCAACAACAAGCATCTGGCTGACTAATAATACTAAAGGAACAAACACAATGCATTGGTCACAGTTAGTAGTGGTGGTTATGGATGAGTTCACCACTACTCAGAGGTATATATAGCCTCTCTGTGTGTGTGTGTGGTGTGTGGTCCTCCTGCTATCTGTGTAATTCACAGCATGTTAAAGACCTCATTGACTGGGGAGGGGGATTTAAAAGATTACAAGATCCATCAAAGGACAGTATTAACTTTAAAGAAGGACCCTGTGCCTCGATGGGGCGATACTTACTGAGTTGAGCAGTAGCCCCGAGTGCCCCCGCAGACTATGCTGTCATCCTGTGTCATCGGCCCGCTCTCCCGGTGGTGAGTCACACACTCCCTCTCTAAGCTGATGTGCCAGAGTGACTAAACACAGTTTGGGAAAGCAGAGGCTGCAGAACAGAGCACTGCCCAACACACTCTGAACAGTGAGCACAGAGAGGAGGCTTCTAGAACACAGAGCGAGAGGAGGCTTCTAGAACACAGAGCGAGAGGAGGCTTCTAGAACACAGAGCGAGAGGGGGCTTCTAGAACACAGAGCGAAAGGGGGCTTCTAGAACACAGAGCGAGAGGAGGCTTCTAGAACACAGAGCGAGAGGAGGCTTCTAGAACACAGAGCGAGAGGAGGCTTCTAGAACACAGAGCGAGAGGAGGCTTCTAGAACACAGAGCGAGAGGAGGCTTCTAGAACACAGAGCGAGAGGAGGCTTCTAGAACACAGAGCGAGAGGAGGCTTCTAGAACACAGAGCGAGAGGAGGCTTCTAGAACACAGAGCGAGAGGAGGCTTCTAGAACACAGAGCGAGAGGGGGCTTCTAGAACACAGAGCGAGAGGGGGCTTCTAGAACACAGAGCGAGAGGAGGCTTCTAGAACACAGAGCGAGAGGAGGCTTCTAGAACACAGAGCGAGAGGAGGCTTCTAGAACACAGAGCGAGAGGGGGCTTCTAGAACACAGAGCGAGAGGAGGCTTCTAGAACACAGAGCGAGAGGGGGCTTCTAGAACACAGAGCGAGAGGAGGCTTCTAGAACACAGAGCGAGAGGAGGCTTCTAGAACACAGAGCGAGAGGAGGCTTCTAGAACACAGAGCGAGAGGAGGCTTCTAGAACACAGAGCGAGAGGGGGCTTCTAGAACACAGAGCGAGAGGGGGCTTCTAGAACACAGAGCGAGAGGGGGCTTCTAGAACACAGAGCGAGAGGGGGCTTCTAGAACACAGAGCGAGAGGAGGCTTCTAGAACACAGAGCGAGAGGGGGCTTCTAGAACACAGAGCGAGAGGAGGCTTCTAGAACACAGAGCGAGAGGAGGCTTCTAGAACACAGAGCGAGAGGGGGCTTCTAGAACACAGAGCGAGAGGGGGCTTCTAGAACACAGAGCGAGAGGAGGCTTCTAGAACACAGAGCGAGAGGAGGCTTCTAGAACACAGAGCGAGAGGAGGCTTCTAGAACACAGAGCGAGAGGGGGCTTCTAGCACACAGAGCGAGAGGGGGCTTCTAGCACACAGAGCGAGAGGGGGCTTCTAGAACACAGAGCGAGAGGAGGCTTCTAGAACACAGAGCGAGAGGAGGCTTCTAGAACACAGAGCGAGAGGAGGCTTCTAGAACACAGAGCGAGAGGGGGCTTCTAGAACACAGAGCGAGAGGGGGCTTCTAGAACACAGAGCGAGAGGAGGCTTCTAGAACACAGAGCGAGAGGAGGCTTCTAGAACACAGAGCGAGAGGAGGCTTCTAGAACACAGAGCGAGAGGGGGCTTCTAGAACACAGAGCGAGAGGAGGCTTCTAGAACACAGAGCGAGAGGGGGCTTCTAGAACACAGAGCGAGAGGAGGCTTCTAGAACACAGAGCGAGAGGAGGCTTCTAGAACACAGAGCGAGAGGAGGCTTCTAGAACACAGAGCGAGAGGAGGCTTCTAGAACACAGAGCGAGAGGGGGCTTCTAGAACACAGAGCGAGAGGAGGCTTCTAGAACACAGAGCGAGAGGGGGCTTCTAGCACACAGAGCGAGAGGGGGCTTCTAGAACACAGAGCGAGAGGAGGCTTCTAGAACACAGAGCGAGAGGGGGCTTCTAGAACACAGAGCGAGAGGGGGCTTCTAGAACACAGAGCGAGAGGGGGCTTCTAGAACACAGAGCGAGAGGGGGCTTCTAGAACACAGAGCGAGAGGGGGCTTCTAGAACACAGAGCGAGAGGGGGCTTCTAGAACACAGAGCGAGAGGGGGCTTCTAGAACACAGAGCGAGAGGAGGCTTCTAGAACACAGAGCGAGAGGGGGCTTCTAGCACACAGAGCGAGAGGGGGCTTCTAGCACACAGAGCGAGAGGGGGCTTCTAGCACACAGAGCGAGAGGGGGCTTCTAGAACACAGAGCGAGAGGGGGCTTCTAGCACACAGAGCGAGAGGGGGCTTCTAGCACACAGAGCGAGAGGGGGCTTCTAGCACACAGAGCGAGAGGGGGCTTCTAGCACACAGAGCGAGAGGGGGCTTCTAGCACACAGAGCGAGAGGAGGCTTCTAGAACACAGAGCGAGAGGGGGCTTATAGCACACAGAGCGAGAGGGGGCTTCTAGCACACAGAGCGAGAGGGGGCTTCTAGAACACAGAGCGAGAGGGGGCTTCTAGCACACAGAGCGAGAGGAGGCTTCTAGCACACAGAGCGAGAGGAGGCTTCTAGAACACAGAGCGAGAGGGGGCTTCTAGCACACAGAGCGAGAGGGGGCTTCTAGAACACAGAGCGAGAGGGGGCTTCTAGCACACAGAGCGAGAGGGGGCTTCTAGCACACAGAGCGAGAGGAGGCTTCTAGCACACAGAGCGAGAGGAGGCTTCTAGAACACAGAGCGAGAGGAGGCTTCTAGAACACAGAGCGAGAGGAGGCTTCTAGAACACAGAGCGAGAGGAGGCTTCTAGAACACAGAGCGAGAGGAGGCTTCTAGAACACAGAGCGAGAGGGGGCTTCTAGAACACAGAGCGAGAGGAGGCTTCTAGAACACAGAGCGAGAGGGGGCTTCTAGCACACAGAGCGAGAGGGGGCTTCTAGCACACAGAGCGAGAGGAGGCTTCTAGCACACAGAGCGAGAGGGGGCTTCTAGCACACAGAGCGAGAGGAGGCTTCTAGAACACAGAGCGAGAGGAGGCTTCTAGCACACAGAGCGAGAGGAGGCTTCTAGCACACAGAGCGAGAGGAGGCTTCTAGCACACAGAGCGAGAGGAGGCTTCTAGCACACAGAGCGAGAGGGGGCTTCTAGAACACAGAGCGAGAGGGGGCTTCTAGAACACAGAGCGAGAGGGGGCTTCTAGAACACAGAGCGAGAGGGGGCTTCTAGAACACAGAGCGAGAGGGGGCTTCTAGAACACAGAGCGAGAGGGGGCTTCTAGAACACAGAGCGAGAGGAGGCTTCTAGAACACAGAGCGAGAGGAGGCTTCTAGCACACAGAGCGAGAGGAGGCTTCTAGAACACAGAGCGAGAGGGGGCTTCTAGAACACAGAGCGAGAGGAGGCTTCTAGAACACAGAGCGAGAGGAGGCTTCTAGAACACAGAGCGAGAGGGGGCTTCTAGAACACAGAGCGAGAGGGGGCTTCTAGCACACAGAGCGAGAGGAGGCTTCTAGAACACAGAGCGAGAGGGGGCTTCTAGAACACAGAGCGAGAGGGGGCTTCTAGCACACAGAGCGAGAGGGGGCTTCTAGAACACAGAGCGAGAGGGGGCTTCTAGAAAACAGAGCGAGAGGAGGCTTCTAGCACACAGAGCGAGAGGAGGCTTCTAGAACACAGAGCGAGAGGGGGCTTCTAGAACACAGAGCGAGAGGGGGCTTCTAGAACACATAGCGAGAGGGGGCTTCTAGAACACAGAGCGAGAGGAGGCTTCTAGAACACAGAGCGAGAGGGGGCTTCTAGAACACAGAGCGAGAGGGGGCTTCTAGAACACAGAGCGAGAGGGGGCTTCTAGAACACAGAGCGAGAGGGGGCTTCTAGAACACAGAGCGAGAGGAGGCTTCTAGAACACAGAGCGAGAGGAGGCTTCTAGAACACAGAGCGAGAGGGGGCTTCTAGCACACAGAGCGAGGGGAGGCTTCTAGCACACAGAGCGAGAGGAGGCTTCTAGCACACAGAGCGAGAGGGGGCTTCTAGAACACAGAGCGAGAGGGGGCTTCTAGCACACAGAGCGAGAGGGGGCTTCTAGCACACAGAGCGAGAGGGGGCTTCTAGCACACAGAGCGAGAGGGGGCTTCTAGCACACAGAGCGAGAGGGGGCTTCTAGCACACAGAGCGAGAGGAGGCTTCTAGCACACAGAGCGAGAGGAGGCTTCTAGCACACAGAGCGAGAGGAGGCTTCTAGCACACAGAGCGAGAGGAGGCTTCTAGCACACAGAGCGAGAGGAGGCTTCTAGCACACAGAGCGAGAGGAGGCTTCTAGCACACAGAGCGAGAGGAGGCTTCTAGCACACAGAGCGAGAGGAGGCTTCTAGCACACAGAGCGAGAGGAGGCTTCTAGCACACAGAGCGAGAGGGGGCTTCTAGCACACAGAGCGAGAGGAGGCTTCTAGCACACAGAGCGAGAGGAGGCTTCTAGCACACAGAGCGAGAGGAGGCTTCTAGCACACAGAGCGAGAGGGGGCTTCTAGCACACAGAGCGAGAGGAGGCTTCTAGCACACAGAGCGAGAGGGGGCTTCTAGAACACAGAGCGAGAGGGGGCTTCTAGCACACAGAGCGAGAGGGGGCTTCTAGCACACAGAGCGAGAGGGGGCTTCTAGAACACAGAGCGAGAGGGGGCTTCTAGAACACAGAGCGAGAGGGGGCTTCTAGAACACAGAGCGAGAGGGGGCTTCTAGAACACAGAGCGAGAGGGGGCTTCTAGAACACAGAGCGAGAGGAGGCTTCTAGAACACAGAGCGAGAGGAGGCTTCTAGCACACAGAGCGAGAGGGGGCTTCTAGCACACAGAGCGAGAGGGGGCTTCTAGCACACAGAGCGAGAGGGGGCTTCTAGCACACAGAGCGAGAGGGGGCTTCTTGACAGGTCAACCAATAGAGGCCAAGTCTTTGAAAGCTGCATCCTCTGAAGATGGATAGGGTCAGCTCATTGGTTGAGCAGAGAGCGCTGGTCAGAGGATGGTAGATGGGGTCTGCTGATGATCTTGTAGAGGGTAAGTCTGGGAACCAGCCTGACTCTTACAGCTACTGGGTTTCTCCTCTTCCTCTCTGTGTAACACCACTTGGGTGATGCCTCAGCAGCTCTGGGCGCCAGAAAGATCACCACACAACATTCAGAATAGTAGCCAGTCGTCCTCACCACGAGCCCTCTGCCTCAGCACTGCTGTAGTCCTCTGTCTCCCATTCCTCTCACGCCACTCCTCAAATGATGTTCTCAGAAGATCAGGAATTGGCAGCCAGGTGAAACCAAAAAAAAAAACTGGTACTGTGTCCAGATGCATTTTTCAAACAAAAACATTATCCAGCTAGCTAGTTAGCCACGCAAAAACGTGTTAACCTGTCAGTCAATCTGCAAATGCATGGCTCAAAAACACTAGATACATGCAATAAACACTCTGCTATCTAAAACTATCAACAATTAATAACACCTACAAAAATGACTTCATATGTACACATCTACAGGAGCTCTGTGCTTAGGCTGCTGCTAGGGCGCCATGGTAACAACAGAACAGTGTAACTATAGAAAACAGTGGGGTTCAACAGAGAGACGGCCAGGGAGAGCTGCAGGCTGGAACACAGGAGCTGGCTCTGTTTCAGCTACCTATTAAGGTTCAAGTGGACCAGCATTCATATCACTGGGAGAGCTACACCACTCATAACCCCAACCGCTCAGCTCTGTGAAACCAATACACAGGAAACATACGTTGCCTAAGGAATTCAGTTGGGGGGGGGGGGGGGGGGGGTGTTTATGATTGAGTGCAAAGTGTACAAACACATGCAAGCATGCACACTCACAAGTCACCGATAAAGCAAAAGCCCTTCCTTCCTTGGCATGTCATGTGTGCCTATTTGACTAGTACAGTAGAAATCTACGATGAAGAGGGGTAAAGGACGGGACATACGGTACAGTAGAAATCTACGATGAAGAGGGGTAAAGGACTTGGCATACGGTACAGTAGAAATCTACGATGAAGAGGGGTAAAGGACGGGGCATACGGTACAGTAGAAATCTACGATGAAGAGGGGTAAAGGACGGGACATACGGTACAGTAGAAATCTACGATGAAGAGGGGTAAAGGACGGGGCATACGGTACAGTAGAAATCTACGATGAAGAGGGGTAAAGGACGGGACATACGGTACAGTAGAAATCTACGATGAAGAGGGGTAAAGGACGGGACATACGGTACAGTAGAAATCTACGATGAAGAGGGGTAAAGGACGGGGCATACGGTACAGTAGAAATCTACGATGAAGAGGGGTAAAGGACGGGATATCCGGTTCAGTAGAAATCTACGATGAAGAGGGGTAAAGGACGGGACATACGGTACAGTAGAAATCTACGATGAAGAGGGGTAAAGGACGGGGCATACGGTACAGTAGAAATCTACGATGAAGAGGGGTAAAGGACGGGATATCCGGTTCAGTAGAAATCTACGATGAAGAGGGGTAAAGGACGGGACATACGGTACAGTAGAAATCTACGATGAAGAGGGGTAAAGGACGGGACATACGGTACAGTAGAAATCTACGATGAAGAGGGGTAAAGGACGGGGCATACGGTACAGTAGAAATCTACGATGAAGAGGGGTAAAGGACAGGGCATACGGTACAGTAGAAATCTACGATGAAGAGGGGTAAAGGACGGGATATCCGGTTCAGTAGAAATCTACGATGAAGAGGGGTAAAGGACGGGACATACGGTACAGTAGAAATCTACGATGAAGAGGGGTAAAGGACGGGACATACGGTACAGTAGAAATCTACGATGAAGAGGGGTAAAGGACGGGACATACGGTACAGTAGAAATCTACGATGAAGAGGGGTAAAGGACGGGACATACGGTACAGTAGAAATCTACGATGAAGAGGGGTAAAGGACGGGATACGGTACAGTAGAAATCTACGATGAAGAGGGGTAAAGGACGGGACATACGGTACAGTAGAAATCTACGATGAAGAGGGGTAAAGGACGGGACATACGGTACAGTAGAAATCTACGATGAAGAGGGGTAAAGGACGGGCATACGGTACAGTAGAAATCTACGATGAAGAGGGGTAAAGGACGGGATATCCGGTTCAGTAGAAATCTACGATGAAGAGGGGTAAAGGACGGGATACGGTACAGTAGAAATCTACGATGAAGAGGGGTAAAGGACGGGACATACGGTACAGTAGAAATCTACGATGAAGAGGGGTAAAGGACGGGACATACGGTACAGTAGAAATCTACGATGAAGAGGGGTAAAGGACGGGACATACGGTACAGTAGAAATCTACGATGAAGAGGGGTAAAGGACGGGACATACGGTACAGTAGAAATCTACGATGAAGAGGGGTAAAGGACGGGGCATACGGTACAGTAGAAATCTACGATGAAGAGGGGTAAAGGACGGGACATACGGTACAGTAGAAATCTACGATGAAGAGGGGTAAAGGACGGGACATACGGTACAGTAGAAATCTACGATGAAGAGGGGTAAAGGACGGGACATACGGTACAGTAGAAATCTACGATGAAGAGGGGTAAAGGACGGGGCATACGGTACAGTAGAAATCTACGATGAAGAGGGGTAAAGGACGGGACATACGGTACAGTAGAAATCTACGATGAAGAGGGGTAAAGGACGGGACATACGGTACAGTAGAAATCTACGATGAAGAGGGGTAAAGGACAGGGCATACGGTACAGTAGAAATCTACGATGAAGAGGGGTAAAGGACGGGGCATACGGTACAGTAGAAATCTACGATGAAGAGGGGTAAAGGACGGGGCATACGGTACAGTAGAAATCTACGATGAAGAGGGGTAAAGGACGGGACATACGGTACAGTAGAAATCTACGATGAAGAGGGGTAAAGGACGGGACATACGGTACAGTAGAAATCTACGATGAAGAGGGGTAAAGGACAGGGCATACGGTACAGTAGAAATCTACGATGAAGAGGGGTAAAGGACGGGACATACGGTACAGTAGAAATCTACGATGAAGAGGGGTAAAGGACGGGACATACGGTACAGTAGAAATCTACGATGAAGAGGGGTAAAGGACGGGACATACGGTACAGTAGAAATCTACGATGAAGAGGGGTAAAGGACGGGACATACGGTACAGTAGAAATCTACGATGAAGAGGGGTAAAGGACGGGACATACGGTACAGTAGAAATCTACGATGAAGAGGGGTAAAGGACGGGACATACGGTACAGTAGAAATCTACGATGAAGAGGGGTAAAGGACGGGACATACGGTACAGTAGAAATCTACGATGAAGAGGGGTAAAGGACGGGACATACGGTACAGTAGAAATCTACGATGAAGAGGGGTAAAGGACGGGACATACGGTACAGTAGAAATCTACGATGAAGAGGGGTAAAGGACGGGACATACGGTACAGTAGAAATCTACGATGAAGAGGGGTAAAGGACGGGCATACGGTACAGTAGAAATCTACGATGAAGAGGGGTAAAGGACGGGGCATACGGTACAGTAGAAATCTACGATGAAGAGGGGTAAAGGACGGGACATACGGTACAGTAGAAATCTACGATGAAGAGGGGTAAAGGACGGGACATACGGTACAGTAGAAATCTACGATGAAGAGGGGTAAAGGACAGGGCATACGGTACAGTAGAAATCTACGATGAAGAGGGGTAAAGGACGGGACATACGGTACAGTAGAAATCTACGATGAAGAGGGGTAAAGGACAGGGCATACGGTACAGTAGAAATCTACGATGAAGAGGGGTAAAGGACGGGACATACGGTACAGTAGAAATCTACGATGAAGAGGGGTAAAGGACGGGGCATACGGTACAGTAGAAATCTACGATGAAGAGGGGTAAAGGACGGGACATACGGTACAGTAGAAATCTACGATGAAGAGGGGTAAAGGACGGGACATACGGTACAGTAGAAATCTACGATGAAGAGGGGTAAAGGACGGGACATACGGTACAGTAGAAATCTACGATGAAGAGGGGTAAAGGACGGGACATACGGTACAGTAGAAATCTACGATGAAGAGGGGTAAAGGACGGGGCATACGGTACAGTAGAAATCTACGATGAAGAGGGGTAAAGGACGGGACATACGGTACAGTAGAAATCTACGATGAAGAGGGGTAAAGGACGGGATATCCGGTTCAGTAGAAATCCTGGCTGAGCAGCCTGCCACTCTCTCACCGCTTAACGTTACCGTTCTGAGAGAGAGAGACACAGACAGAGACAGAAAGACAGACAGAGACAGAGAGATCTGTCCTCTGGGGCTAATTATCCCTTTATCTCAGTCCTCACCACGGCAACACACACACGCGTACACGCGCAAACAGAAGGGACACATACACACATGGGACAGACTGTGCCTCAGGTGTGTGTGTGCATGAACATGTGTGTTGGCAGCAGCTTGTATGCGTGCTGAACAGCTTAGGCAGGAGCCGTACGTTGCCTTTCCAGGGTACATCCACAGCTGCCAAAAACAACGTTAGTGATTCCCTGGGTCAGTCAGTCAGCCAGTGTCCATCTCTAACTACAGCTGAGGCGGATTAATAACCCCCCTGCCTTAACATGATGTATATAACCTAACAGACAGGCCTGGCTGGCTGAACACCAAATATCATACAGGATACAGAGGGAACGCTGTGGAAGTCCGTGGACTGATGGGTGAGGTTAGGCTGGCACTGCATGTTAGCGGAGGGACTATGTTCTACACGCTACAGAACCTAAAACAGCTTGGAAACACTCAGCTACAGGTGATATTTTGATCCTTCTAAAAGGACTGATTGTCTCGCTAGCCTACTCAGGGGTCAGAGACCTCACCAACATCACACCAACATCTCACCAACATCTCACCAACATCTCACCAACATCACCATGTCTACATCTGATAGCATTGATCTGGAAGCTCCTCACAATGTGCTGGTGTGTCAACGAGAGGGCGGTGAGGATGCACGCCACAATACGATCAGAACAGGAGAGATGTGTGACGACACCACCACATGGCCTGACCTCATAATGGTGTTCCAGTCCAAACTGGTTGTTTAAAGATGTGCTCTGTGTTCGAATCTAACATCCCCACAGCACTCAGTCAACATGTCATTATGAATAACTAGAATATATAACTATAAATCATTAAATCATCCAGCCAGCCCACATGACATGACTCCCACAGTAAGTGAACAGCCTGATTCCTGCAGCAACGAGCCCAGCGGATAGAAGCACGGCGGTCCTCTAATAGAATGGAACATCAGCATCAACACTAGAGGCTGATGAGCTGTAGACACTGAGCTGCCGTACATTCCTTACGCTGTTCAAATGGAGGACGGGCGGGCGGTGGATCCCACTGGCAGATGGTGACCCAATACAAGGGGAGGGTCCTTTACAGAGAAAGGGGGGCATTGATTTCACCTCCAAAAGGCCAGATGGGGAGAGTGAGTGAGTGGTGCCTCCTATTGACCTCGCTCCTCACAGAACCCCTTTCTAAAGCATCATAGTAAGTGATGACCAATAAGACTGAGCCAACACCATGCAGATAACAGCCCCCCCCCAGGAAGTAGTTTAACCACCAGACATAACCTAACTCTGATGGATTATGTAGTAACTAAACATTATATTAAACAGTAGATAGGCAAATGGGCTAATTCAATTAGACTGATTCTACTCATGTTATTAGGCTCTTAAACATGCTACACATGAATAATGAATGTTAAAATAAAAAGTTTCATACATTATTTTTTATTACAAATAAAAACTTGGTTTTAGTAGTAGGCCTTTGAGAAATGAGAAAAGAGCCATTAATGTTTCCAGAAGTGTATAACATGATCATCAACAGGAAGAGCTCATTATCCGGTGGAGGTCCGGACTCATGGTAGTGAAATTAAATTAGGCCTAGTTAGTTAGCCAATGGAATGTATCGTTGGATGAGACTAGACCCCTCAGGGTGAGGAGCATCTGTTGTACCCATTTCAATATGAAGCAGCTTGTTTCATCTATAGGAAGACACAGAACAGTGAGCTCCAACAGTGTTGGGAAAGTGACAAATGTGTTGTTTTGGCTCTGTACTCCAGCACTATTCAAATGATACAATGACTATGAGGTTCAAACTGTCAGCTTTAAATTTGAGGGTATTTTCATCCATATCGGTTGACCCGTTGAGAAACTACAGCATTTCAAACCTAGTTCCCCTCCATTTTAGGGGACCAAAGGTATTGGGACAAATTCACTTATATGTGTATTAAAGTAGTACCAAAACTAATTGGTCCCATGTTCATAGCACGCAATATCACAAAATGTGTCACTGTCCCCAATACTTTTGGACCTTAATGTATTAGCCTAGACTACAAACAGGGCTTGTTTAATCTAAACGTGTGTTAGGAGGGAAGGTGAAGCAGTAAGCTAACAGCCTACACTACAAACAGGGCTTGTTTCATCTAAACGTGTGTTAAGAGGGAAGGTGAAGCAGTAAGCTAACAGCCTAGACTACAAACAGGGCTTGTTTCATCTAAACGTGTGTTAAGAGGGAAGGTGAAGCAGTAAGCTAACAGCCTAGACTACAAACAGGGCTTGTTTCATCTAAACGTGTGTTAAGAGGGAAGGTGAAGCGGTAAGCTAACAGCCTAGACTACAAACAGGGCTTGTTTCATCTAAACGTGTGTTAAGAGGGAAGGTGAAGCGGTAAGCTAACAGCCTACACTACAAACAGGGCTTGCTGTCTAAACAACAACTAGACCATCACAACAGGACACCCTTCACTCAGCCTCTAGCATCAGCTTCACAGTCAGGAGGTCAGTGTCCTGAGCTGTGCTTCGCACCCAAAGAGCAGACGGCATCCGCGGTCACACTCCCTCCTCTGGGACGAGCAGACTGCTGGGAGTGCCAAGCCTGACACAGCGATCAATGCACCAGGAAGTGACATCATAATGCCCCTGGGGAAGCTGAGGGTGTGTGTGTGTGCGTGTAGGGGGGGGGGGGTGTAGTACTGCATGTCCCCCTTGTAGCACAGACTACTCTTACAACACACACACACCAGGAGGGGAAGCTGCTCTCCGTTCGGAGCCAGACACGGACCGGACTGAAACAAAACAATAGCATGAGTCTGATTCCAGCAGCATATCCCATGGTGGACATTTAAAAATAACCCCTACGCTAACACGCTTCCTGCTGAAAGGAGTGCTGTCAGACACACACACACACACTAGCCTCCCGGTGCAGCTGCAGTCCACAGCTGGTGTGGCCTGGGCCTCGCTCTGCTTTCAGACAGGACTACCTTAGACTTGGACAAGCTTCCATTCCCCTCAGTCTCTCTCCCCTCCCTCATGCTGCCCTACCAGGGCTGTAGATTCCAGCTGGTGGTGGAGTGGAGCTCTGTGGTCTGCTGTCCTGTCAGCTGTTGTTACTTCCTCCTCTAGTACACCAAGACTCCACAGTCAGGGTAGACCAGTCTTATTCAGCCATGAGGGGGGGCAAGGAATGATCAACTTCTGAGGGACAGGAAGAGGGAAGTTGGGGGATTTTCCAGCTACTCAGTTTGAGAGGTTACATATCTGAACCCTAAGTTCGTCAAGTAGGCTACACAACACTGTCATAACAGTGACACAACAGGAGAGGAATGGGAGGCAATGTGAGAAATGAAAAGGCTGTAATCTACAGTAGCATTGGGTGACTCATTAGCTACGTAACAGTGGTACACACAGATGGTGTTTCTGTTCAGTCAAAACGGCTGTACCCGTTTGTTCTGCCTCGTTGGAGAACTAAACACTTCCTCTCTGTAGAGGAGTGACTCAACTAAGGCCACAGGTGTCAGGGGAGATAGGATGAGATAAGAGCAAAACTGTGGCTATCTACACTAAGAGAGGCCTTTTCCAAGAGGTCCCACTGCAGCAAATACAAACACAGTACAATACAACCCAAGGAAGTGGCAACCAGTAAAGAAAGGCATCCTTGACAGCAATTTCTGGGGGGGGGGGGGGGGGGGGAACTCTTGGCAACGTTGCAAGGACAAAGACAGACAGAAAGCACAGCTTGAACTCTTCTGTCCATCTCCACAGAAGAGCTAAACAGAGGACAGGCCAGGCTGAATCCCACTGAGTTCCCTAAGACCGTGGCTCCCAACCTTTTCTTAACCGTGGCACACCTTGATGGAATAGAATATTCTGTGGCACACAATTTCCCTATTCGTTTATTTAGTGATAATGACCTCCATCTTCTCTGATCTATAGTGCAAATCAGCAATTTTCTGTGGCAAATGTTTTTTTATACATGAAAATTATTTTTTATTATTTGAAATATTTTTCATAGTTTTCATAGTTACTTACTCATGAAGGTTAAAATTGTAAGTACCCTTTTAAGAGTCCCGCAAACCTGCACCAGAAATAATGCTTTTTAGCTCCGGTAAAATAGGCCATTAGTTTTTAACAGTTTGTTCTAGAGACGAGCAGTTTTCTGCATGTAAATGTGCAACCACGGACATCAAGCCATGCTCTGTTTGATTATATGGCAGAGGCTGTGGTATAGCTAAACCCAGAACCATATATTAAGAAATAAATGACTCTGGCTACTGGTAAACCAAGTCAGATTACCTGCGCTAATGGTTTTCACAGACAAAGTAAAATGATACAAATGACTTTGCTCGTGAAGCGCCCCTCAAATGATACAAATTTAACAACAGCCTGAGAACACTGGACTTGTTTTATCTGACTCCCACTGGTGCTCCCAAGTCAACATCCCATAGGTTACGTTTAGAAGTGATTGTTCCAGAAGAATCATCAAGATTAGGAAAAGCTTGGCGGCGCAGCTGAGTTCCTGCCGCGGCACACCGGTTGGGAACCATGCCCTAAAGAACAGGCCAGAGAGGTGGAACCGTTGGACATTTCCCAGAAAGGCTCATTTCGACGGCAACAGCCAGCCTATCACGACTTGCAAAAGATTACCCTTATTCTTGTCACACCTGCTTCCCGGAGGTCTCAAATGGGGGGAAAGAACTAGGTTAGGCCAGCATTTGGAAAAAGACCTGTCCTATCAGTATCGCAATGCATTCAGCCAAGACTGACTTCAAAGAATATCTTAAACCTTTACATGGAAGAGAATGTTAAAGAAATGTGTTGCAAAATCCATGAATTTGAACTGAAAGATCATGATCTGTCAGAATATCGGTTTATATTTTCCTATAATTTTTTGTTTGTGTTTTGTATTAAAAAACAATTATTTAACGAGGCAAGTTTGTAAATAAGAATTTGTTCTTAACTATGACGGCCTACCTACAGGCCCAAACCCGGACGACGCTGGGCCAATTGTGCACCGCCCAATGGGACTCCCAAACACAGACGGTTGTGATACAGCCTGGATTCGTACCAGGATATCTGTAGTGACGCCTCTAGCACTAAGATGCAGTGCCTTAGACCACTTCGCCACTGGGAAGCGCCGAGTATCTGTTACAGCGGTGCACTTTGCAAATGACAAGTTAAGGGATGTTGAGTTTTGATCAATATTTCAGGAGGAGCAAGCCAGCTGGATTTTCCATAGCTAACCGAGAAGTGGTAGGCAGCTGGATTTTCCATAGCTAACTGAGAAGTGGTAGGCAGCTGGATTTTCCATAGCTAACTGAGAAGTGGTAGGCAGCTGGATTTTCCATAGCTAACTGAGAAGTGGTAGGCAGCTGGAGGGGATAGTTGTCAAACAGGAGAAATTATGAGAGGAGAGATACACAGTGAAATGTGAGATCTACACCAGGCACTACACAAAACACTGACTGCTAAGAATAATCAGGCAGACTTCAGTGCAAACTTGCCTTGGAGCTGTTTATTATTCAAGCATTAGATCAGGAGTGTCGAACTAAGTCATTCCATGGGGGGGGGGGGGGTTGCAGTGTCTGCTGGTTTTTCCTTTCAATTAAGACCTAGACAACCAGGTGAGGGGAGATACTTACTAATTAATAACCACATTTCATTAAGTACAAGGGAAGCGTGAAAGCCCACAGACACTCTTCCCTCTGAGGAATACGTTTGAAAAGTGCATTAAATTAACAACAAACTGTTTAGGAGAATGAGGGGATGAGAGGGTAGGGGGACTGGATAAAGGAAGATAAATACTACAAGAGGGAGACAGGTTTGAGGACAGTAAATACACCTTTATTGAGATGAGGAAGCATCCATCTTTAGTGATATAGGCTTCTGTGTGGCTGACTCTCTGGCATCACACACACAGTTCTCCAAAAACAAAACCTTTCCATCATCGCTGTAGCTTCAGGTGTCTTCCTCCATTTCATCACTGGCCTCTGAAGTAGTGAATTCAGAAGGGACACAAATCACATCACCTGTGTCAGATATAAAATTTCATAGTGTTCACTGTGATGTTGTGGTTCACTCCCCTCTACCCTTCACTGTGATGTTGTGGTTCACTCCCCTCTATCCTTCACTGTGATGTTGTGGTTCACTCCCCTCTACCCTTCACTGTGATGTTGTGGTTCACTCCCCTCTATCCTTCACTGTGGTGTTGTGGTTCACTCCCCTCTACCCTTCACTGTGATGTTGTGGTTCACTCCCCTCTATCCTTCACTGTGATGTTGTGGTTCACTCCCCTCTATCCTTCACTGTGATGTTGTGGTTCACTCTATCCTTCACTGTGATGTTGTGGTTCACTCCCCTCTACCCTTCACTGTGATGTTGTGGTTCACTCCCCTCTATTCTTCACTGTGATGTTGTGGTTCACTCTCTCTATCCTTCACTGTGATGTTGTGGTTCACTCCCCTCTACCCTTCACTGTGATGTCGTGGTTCACTCCCCTCTACCCTTCACTGTGATGTCGTGGTTCACTCCCCTCTATCCTTCACTGTGATGTCGTGGTTCACTCCCCTCTATCCTTCACTGTGATGTCGTGGTTCACTCCCCTCTATCCTTCACTGTGATGTCGTGGTTCACTCCCCTCTATCCTTCACTGTGATGTTGTGGTTCACTCCCCTCTATCCTTCACTGTGATGTTGTGGTTCACTCCCCTCTATCCTTCACTGTGATGTTGTGGTTCACTCCCCTCTATCCTTCACTGTGATGTTGTGGTTCACTCCCCTCTACCCTTCACTGTGACGTTGTGGTTCACTCCCCTCTATCCTTCACTGTGGTGTTGTGGTTCACTCCCCTCTACCCTTCACTGTGATGTTGTGGTTCACTCCCCTCTATCCTTCACTGTGGTGTTGTGGTTCACTCCCCTCTATCCTTCACTGTGATGTTGTGGTTCAGTCCCCTCTACCCTTCACTGTGATGTTGTGGTTCACTCCCCTCTATCCTTCACTGTGATGTTGTGGTTCACTCCCCTCTACCCTTCACTGTGATGTTGTGGTTCACTCCCCTCTATCCTTCACTGTGATGTTGTGGTTCACTCCCCTCTATCCTTCACTGTGATGTTGTGGTTCACTCCCCTCTATCCTTCACTGTGATGTTGTGGTTCACTCCCCTCTATCCTTCACTGTGATGTCGTGGTTCACTCCCCTCTACCCTTCACTGTGATGTCGTGGTTCACTCTACCCTTCACTGTGATGTTGTGGTTCACTCCCCTCTACCCTTCACTGTGATGTTGTGGTTCACTCCCCTCTACCCTTCACTGTGATGTTGTGGTTCACTCCCCTCTATCCTTCACTGTGATGTCGTGGTTCACTCCCCTCTACCCTTCACTGTGGTGTTGTGGTTCACTATCCTTCACTGTGATGTTGTGGTTCACTCCCCTCTATCCTTCACTGTGATGTTGTGGTTCACTCCCCTCTACCCTTCACTGTGATGTTGTGGTTCACTCCCCTCTACCCTTCACTGTGATGTTGTGGTTCACTCCCCTCTATCCTTCACTGTGATGTCGTGGTTCACTCTACCCTTCACTGTGGTGTTGTGGTTCACTCCTCTATTCTTCACTGTGATGTTGTGGTTCACTCCCCTCTACCCTTCACTGTGGTGTTGTGGTTCACTCCTCTATTCTTCACTGTGATGTCGTGGTTCACTCCCCTCTACCCTTCACTGTGATGTCGTGGTTCACTCTACCCTTCACTGTGGTGTTGTGGTTCACTCCTCTATTCTTCACTGTGATGTTGTGGTTCACTCCCCTCTACCCTTCACTGTAACTGCATAGTCACACAGGACATGGCCAATAACTGGCATAAATTCCACTGCCATGCAGCCACTCGTGCCCTCTTTTCTCAGCCTAGGGGCAGACACTGGGCAGCCTCTCTAATCTGCATTGTCTACCACACAAATCCAGTCTCCACTGGGCCCCAGTAAATAATAACTGCATATGAATCCAGTCTCCACTGGGCCCCAGTAAATAATAACTGTATATGAATCCAGTCTCCACTGGGCCCCAGTAAATAATAACTGCATATGAATCCAGTCTCCACTGGGCCCCAGTAAATAATAACTGTATATGAATCCAGTCTCCACTGGGCCCCAGTAAATAATAACTGCATATGAATCCAGTCTCCACTGGGCCCCAGTAAATAATAACTGCATATGAATCCAGTCTCCACTGGGCCCCAGTAAATAACAACTGTATATGAATCCAGTCTCCACTGGGCCCCAGTAAATAATAAATGTATATGAATCCAGTCTCCACTGGGCCCCAGTAAATAATAACTGCATATGAATCCAGTCTCCACTGGGCCCCAGTAAAAATAACTGTATATGCATTGTCCTGTTTACCCAGTTTCTTAATCCCTGTAAACGGTCTAGACAGTGGAACCTCTTTAGCATATGGACCCCCATATGCCCTCCTCCCTCTCCCCTCACTACTAGGCTGCTAGCTGGGGCTTGTTGACACACTAAGGCACCACTCCAGGGCTCCTTTCTAATCAAATCTAAAGAGATCGAGCCAGGACTTTTCACGACAGCCCACTGAAGTCCAATTGAAAACTGTCTGTTCAATACAATTTGGACCCTGAGGAAGTGGGCACTTCCGAGAGACGTAATGGTCATCAAAATGTAAATGCCTTACATGTCAGCAGGAGGGGATGAAGCCTGTGTGAGAGGAAGGAGTCATAAGGGGGAAGGAACTAGCCTTACCCATAAAAATACATGGGTCACAGACTGTCTGAAACTCAAACATTGTGGTTTGACTGTACGTGTGTGTCTTGTGGTTGCTAATGCATCCTGAGTAGCATCCAGCTAACAAACTCATGGATGGCTGATGACTGCATCTCCCTAATGGCGCCCTGGAGGCAGGCAGGCAGGCAGGCAGGCAGGCAGGGATTGTGTGTGTGTGTGTTGTTTTCCCAGCTCCTGGATGAGAGAAAGCGATGACAGCGAGAGCAGCGGGCGGGATAAATTGAGCCACACAGCCACTCATAGGTGACCTTACCTCAGCCCTGTCCAATGAGAAGGCCCCTGAGACTCTGCATCATAGGGGGCGGAGGGGAAAGCTCAGCCAGCTGCTACACAACAAGAAAGAGGGAGCTTTTATCTCCATGTCCTGCTGTTCATCTAACACACTATTGTTAGCCTCTACAGATGATGTGACCTTTTCCTACAGATTATTATCCCTTCAAGCACTGGCCTTTATCAGTCTCATCTCTCCCATCTTTGTCCCGTTCCTCTTATCTATCCCCTCCTTTATTAGCCTAGGATCTGGTAAGAGGTTAGATTGGAGGACTGCAGCGTTCCCCCCGGTCCGCCCAGTGAGGGGGGTCCAGGTGGTTAACCCACTGTGGGGAACTGTTGTAATACTGATCCACTGAACCGATTGGACTCAGTGAAGCTCTGGTTTGTTTCCCACCAGGCTACACTAAAGGAGGGATTCCACAGCGAGGTAGACACACAGGTTGGCACGCGCACGTTGCTGAAGAGATCTGATAGCCTATGCATGGAAACATGAAGCACCATGTGACCTGTAGACTACATAACATGTGTAAACAACAACCTCCAGAGATCAGGTTACCTGCCTGCCAGGGCTGGGAAATGCCAGGGACCTCACCATACCATATTATCACCATACTTAGGTGGCGATAGGATGTGTATTGTGTTTCTCAATGTATTGCGATTTGATACTGTGATTTTTATTGCGACTTCGATGTTCCAAACCTATTGCTCACCATATGTCTGCTGCAGAGGAACGAGGGAGAGCCATGAGAAAACTGGTTTAGGTCAGTCGGGGAAATAAAAGTGCTGAAAACAGGTCTATTTAAAAAGAAGATGAGAACAAACTATGAAGGAAAAATACTGGAGTTTTAGTGCAGGTACAGCCAAGTAGAGCACAAATAATATTATATGTTAGTCAAAACAATACGATATTTTGTCAAAAATAATATCCCGATACACAGGTGAATGCAGGTTAAAGCTATAATCCCTTATTGATTTCACCAGTTAAATCCACTTCAATCAGTGTAGATGAAGGGGAGAAGACAGGATAATGAAGGATTTTTAAGCCTTGAGACAATTGAGACACAGATTGTGTATGTGTGGCATTCAGAGGGTGAATGAGAAAGACAAAAGATTGAAGTGGTATTGTAGTAGGTGCCAGGTGCACCGGTTTGTGTCACGCTGCTGGGGTTTTCCACGCCCAACAGTTTCCCATGTGTATCAAGTATGGTCCACCACCCAAAGGACATCCAGACAAGACAACTTGACACAACTGTGGGAAGCATTGGAGTCAACATTGGCCAGCATCCCTGTGGAATGCTTTCGACACCTTGTAGAGTCCATTGCCCTGAGGAATTGAGGCTGTTATGAAGGGAAAAAGGGTGTTCCTAATGTTTTGTACACTCAAGGCTGGTGGGGAGGACAGAGATCATGTTACCTGTCTGCCTGGCGGGGAGGACAGAGATCATGTTACCTGTCTGCCTGGTGGGGAGGACAGAGATCATGTTACCTGTCTGCCTGGTGGGGAGGCCAGACATCATGTTACCTGTCTGCCTGGTGGGGAGGCCAGACATCATGTTACCTGTCTGCCTGGTGGGGAGGCCAGACATCATGTTACCTGTCTGCCTGGTGGGGAGGCCAGAGATCATGTTACCTGTCTGCCTGGTGGGGAGGCCAGAGATCATGTTACCTGTCTGCCTGGTGGGGAGGCCAGAGATCATGTTACCTGTCTGCCTGGTGGGGAGGCCAGAGATCATGTTGCCTGTCTGCCTGGTGGGGAGGCCAGAGATCATGTTACCTGTCTGCCTGGTGGGGAGGCCAGAGATCATGTTACCTGTCTGCCTGGTGGGGAGGCCAGAGATCATGTTACCTGTCTGCCTGGTGGGGAGGCCAGAGATCATGTTACCTGTCTGCCGGGTGGGGAGGCCAGAGATCATGTTGCCTGTCTGCCTGGTGGGGAGGCCAGAGATCATGTTACCTGTCTGCCTGGTGGGGAGGCCAGAGATCATGTTACCTGTCTGCCTGGTGGGGAGGCCAGAGATCATGTTACCTGTCTGCCTGGTGGGGAGGCCAGAGATCATGTTGCCTGTCTGCCTGGTGGGGAGGCCAGAGATCATGTTGCCTGTCTGCCTGGTGGGGAGGCCAGAGATCATGTTACCTGTCTGCCTGGTGGGGAGGCCAGAGATCATGTTACCTGTCTGCCTGGTGGAGAGGCCAGAGATCATGTTACCTGTCTGCCTGGTGGGGAACACAAATGTCCCTGAAGGAATGTCAACATGTGTCAGAAGCATGTTAGCATCACCCATGTCACAAACAGGACCTTTGCTTCGTGGTAACAGTCCTCTCTCGCGACCTCAATGCATAGACTGAGGTAGGAAACACAGGCTGACATTTATGGAGTGCAAACTGCAAAGTCCTTTCCTTACAGATGATTGCGTCATGATGATTCATTGATTGATCATTGTAGTAGGCATAATGTTTCTGTATGACAAAGACCATGATGCTGACTGAGAACATTACTGAACCAGCCACTGGGTGCCAACAGAACCATGCAAAACTGGTCAGCAAAACCAAGAAACTATTATTTTACTGGGGAACAGAACATTGTGTGAGTTCCCTCCTCACCTCAGCAGTCAGAATGTGGGGGAGAGCAGTGTGATGGAGTGCTGTGCTGCTGTCTGGGGATGGGACTTAGCAGGAACAAATGCTGCAGAATACAGAGATCAGGGTATACTGAGTCTGAAATCACACATTTTACATTTACATTTTAATCATTTAGCAGACGCTCTTATCAGGAGTGACTAGGGTTAAGTGCCTTGCTCAAGGGCACATTGGCAGATTTTTCACCTCGTCTGCCCCGGGATTTGAACCAGCGACCTTTCAGTTACTGGCCCAACGATCGCTAGGCTACCTGCCTGCCGCCGCCGACACCCTATTCACTATAGCGTGCACTACGTTTGACCAGTGTCCCTGATCAAACATAGTGCACTAATATGGAGAAAATAGGACGCCCGTGACATCAGCATCATTCAGCAGTACAACTCTGTAAAACCTGCACGCACACACACACACACACACACACACACACACACACACACACACACACACACTACATGGTTGCATAATGGAACTAAAAACACTTTAAAAAGGCATCCCCCACTAATTATTACCGCCAGGACATCAGTAAGCCAGGACATCAGTAAGCCAGGACATCAGTAAGCCAGGACATCAGTAAGCCAGGACATCAGTAAGCCAGGACATCAGTCAGCCAGGACATCAGTCAGCCATCACAGGTAGTACATAATAGCTCTTCTGTTCGGTGTGCAATCTCATCCTCTTTTCCTTTCCCTCACAGCCCCATCTCTCCCTCACAGCCCCATCTCTCCCTCACAGCCCCATCTCTCCCTCACAGCCCCATCTCTCCCTCCCGTATCACTCTCTCTGGATCACTGTTTCAGTCTCTCTTCTCTCTCCCTCAATCCCTTTTTGTTTCTCTCCACCTCCCTCTCTCTCTCCCGAGATGTCAGTCATTCTGTCGGGAGTGACAGAGTTGTCCTGGCTGGGTTTGAAAGATAAAGGAAGTGTGACGTAGCAGTTTTCAGAGTGGATTTACCATCTGTCAGACGAGTGTTGGGCGACATGTCATTCAAGGTGCCTGAAAACGGCAGCCAGGCTCTGATCCCAACCAACCTGATCTACAATCCAACCACAACCTGAAAACAGCAGCCAGGCTCTGATCCCAACCAACCTGATCTACAATCCAACCACAACCTGAAAACAGCAGCCAGGCTCTGATCCCAACCAACCTGATCTACAATCCAACCACAACCTGAAAACAGCAGCCAGGCTCTGATCCCAACCAACCTGATCTACAATCCAACCACAACCTGAAAACAGCAGCCAGGCTCTGATCCCAACCAACCTGATCTACAATCCAACCACAACCTGAAAACAGCAGCCAGGCTCTGATCCCAACCAACCTGATCTACAATCCAACCACAACCTGAAAACGGCAGCCAGGCTCTGATCCCAACCAACCTGATCTACAATCCAACCACAACCTGAAAACAGCAGCCAGGCTCTGATCCCAACCAACCTGATCTACAATCCAACCACAACCTGAAAACGGCAGCCAGGCTCTGATCCCAACCAACCTGATCTACAATCCAACCACAACCTGAAAACGGCAGCCAGGCTCTGATCCCAACCAACCTGATCTACAATCCAACCACAACCTGAAAACGGCAGCCAGGCTCTGATCCCAACCAACCTGATCTACAATCCAACCACAACCTGAAAACGGCAGCCAGGCTCTGATCCCAACCAACCTGATCTACAATCCAACCACAACCTGAAAACAGCAGCCAGGCTCTGATCCCAACCAACCTGATCTACAATCCAACCACAACCTGAAAACAGCAGCCAGGCTCTGATCCCAACCAACCTGATCTACAATCCAACCACAACCTGAAAACAGCAGCCAGGCTCTGATCCCAACCAACCTGATCTACAATCCAACCACAACCTGAAAACGGCAGCCAGGCTCTGATCCCAACCAACCCGATCTACAATCCAACCACAACCTGAAAACAGCAGCCAGGCTCTGATCCCAACCAACCTGATCTACAATCCAACCACAACATGTTTACAAACATGATGCTGGTTTCTCCATCAGAAGAGCATTTGGTCATCTGACATGTTTAGACAACTAGAATTTCTGTCAGAATGTTCCAGGCTACTGTGACAGATATAGCCTCCTTTAAGATAATTCAAATATACAATATAAATCAGAACACGTGCTACAGTGCACACATGGCTGACAACATTCGGTAAACAAAAAAAACATACATGATAACAACTGGACTTAATAAAACAGCCAGGAGAAAAGCAACCAGTGTCCCGTCTCAGAATATATGATACAGCCCTAAATTATATCAAAGTGTATAGGTCAAATGGGCCGAACACAACAGGTGTAGAATTTACAGTGAAATGCTTACGTACGAGCCCATTCCCAACAGGTTCGTTTCATGGTATTCCTGGAGTATTGACGGAGGCCCAGACCAACAGTGGTCCTGACTGATCTTGTTCAAACCAGTCCTCAACTCCTACTACTGACCATCAAGCCTGAGAGAAGAACATCCGCTCAACCCACACACTCCAACCAGTACCATTAACCTAGCCAATGTGGATCCACACACTCCAACCAGTACCATTAACCTAGCCAATGTTGATCCACACACTCCAACCAGTACCATTAACCTAGCCAATGTGGATCCACACACTCCAACCAGTACCATTAACCTAGCCAATGTTGATCCACACACTCCAACCAGTACCATTAACCTAGCCAATGTTGATCCACACACTCCAACCAGTACCATTAACCTAGCCAATGTTGATCCACACACTCCAACCAGTACCATGAACCTAGCCAATGTTGATCCACACACTCCAACCAGTACCATGAACCTAGCCAATGTTGATCCACACACTCCAACCAGTACCATTAACCTAGCCAATGTGGATCCACACACTCCAACCAGTACCATTAACCTAGCCAATGTTGATCCACACACTCCAACCAGTACCATTAACCTAGCCAATGTGGATCCACACACTCCAACCAGTACCATTAACCTAGCCAATGTTGATCCACACACTCCAACCAGTACCATTAACCTAACCAATGTTGATCCACACACTCCAACCAGTACCATTAACCCAGCCAATGTTGATCCAGAGCCAACAGCACTCGAGGACCAAAGAAATCTCCCCCTGCCCAGACCACACTCCATTTCTCAGTTTCTCCATTCAGGAGGCCCACTCCAGCCAGTTCCTTTGTACCTCTGACAGGACAGGTCCAGGTACTAGTGAGTAAGTCCCGGCAGGTAGCCACCCTCCTCTCACTGTGTCCAGAGGGTACATGTAGGACACACACACACAGTCAGTGATGGCGGTGGGATAACCCTTGCCTCAGTCAGTCACACACTGCTCACACCCACCGCAAACACCTTTTGTTGTTAACAGCTACGGTACCTCAATGTGTGACACTTTCCACTTGCTCTTCTTTGCTGCTGGCTCCAACATCAGTGGAAAGTGGGTCAACAACACCTGGCTGTCTGGCAAGTCCTCCCTAACTCCCCACCCTACCTACCGCACAGCACCCATTTCTATGCAAATGAACAGAGTCTATACAGTGAATGAGAGAAGCCGGTTGCCATTCTCAATGACAACAACAATACTAGGCCTTCACTACAATACTGCTGGACATTTCATCAGCCAATCAATAGAGTAAGAAAGCAGTAGCCATGAGTCACGATATGATGACGCCATTATAACAGGACAATGTATTATCAAGGGGGTCATGAGATAATGCATGTCACTCCTTCTAGTACATAGTGGCAGCCCAACATCTGCCCAGCTGTGTGAGAAGTTTGAAAAGCAGATCCTCGGAGCTTCCCCTCATGTAGTTCTGCATGCAAGTTATTCAAATGATAAGCTACTGATTTGTATGTGAGTATCATACAGCTGGGCTAAGTGCTTGTTGAACCAGCTCAATAGAAAAATCGATTGTTGATTGACAATCAGTGCACCAAGGCCTATACATTCATTCATTCATACAGTATAGCAGCTCTGCTATGATGTAACCATATTAAAATGATACAACACAGCAGTAAACAGATTTGAGAGGATTAGAGAGTGCAGAGCAAAACATGTTATGGCGATGTACCGATGGCTACATGCACCCCTACTGCCTTACCTTCAATGGCGATGACATGTTCTCGAATCTGATTCTGCAGGATGGGCTCTTCCACGCGCTCCAGCAGTTCATATATGGAGTAGATGTTTGGATGGACGGATTCGAACCTCTGGATCTCAGACCGAATGGCAGCCGAGTTTGCAAGGTGCTGCTGATAGTTCATTTTGCGCGTTGTTTTTGTTCTTGCCCTTTCCCGACTGGTAACGAGTTGACTGGTCTGGTCCTCAGCACAATATTGTGGGTGAGGCACGCCAAATAATTTATCGATAGCTAGCTACTTGATTCAAACTGCAAATGTGTCTTGAAATGAAACAGCAGTTACTTGTCAGTGAGTCCATGTAACTAGCTGGCTATCCGTGAGTCCAAACAACCGACCCGGACTCTCCTGATTCGAAATCCTGGAGGAGTGACAGTAGTAGTCGGCTGAGCAACGCTTCCCCATGTCCTTGCTCCGTCCCTCACGGAGTGTGGAAGTAAAAACCCTATTCACGAATATTAGCGTGTGTATGAATAGTAGCAATCCAGCAAACAGGTAAGTACTGTACAACAGTCATGTCATAACGCATAACGCTCTCAAACGCTGGAAAGGTTTGAAAACGCTTGCTAAATAGGCCCTTTGGTATTTGCTAACTCGGTAGCTAGCAGTAGCTAACGTCCAAGCCGGGGACAAAACTCTGAATTTCTCAAACCCCTATCATTCTCTCCTTAGACCGACCAATCTGTTTGAGCCTTTCTTCACAAACATGCAAATAAACCAATGTAGTTATTTACCCAGGCAAACCTGCCAAAAGCAATCTACATAACTAGCTAAATAGTTACTAATCGTGGCTGGATGTGTGTTCTGCGCAGCCAAGTCCTCGTTCGTTGTTTTGTTTAGCGTGCAAAAGCAGGCGCAAAACTCCCCCCACAGTCCGGATTTGGTCCAAACACTGGGCGCATGCAGTTGCCGAAAATTCCAAGACGCAATACAAATGTGGCTACTTATTGCTATGAGAGCAATATATGTTTTACAGATTGCTCTAGTTTATCGGCAAACATAGGTGCTTTCCCCTTCCTCTTGGGTAGAAATCCATCCCGTCTGTATCATTGGACGTCATTCCCTGAACGTTTCCTACTGGAAAACGTCTGCTGCAACCCATAGACTTAGATAGACATCGCATCATTGTATCTGTTCTATTATGGCATCTGTGAGAGCACAGACATTGCGAGCATTGAAAGCCATTGCGTCCATCTCCATTTTGAAGTAGTCCATTTTCTTATTCTACTACTTCTATGAGTTGGCAAAAAAACTGAACGGGTGCATACTGCCACCTGGAGTGTGTTGTTTTAACAGGTATAAAGCCGAGGTTATCAATTTATTGCCACCTGCATTTATGGAATGTTTTCTGACGAGTATAATTCATTGGCTGATCCCTCCTGGTGACCTGGATAGAATTGTATGATCCTTCCTTAACACATAGGAAGTCCCACCCAGTTGACTACTTTAAAATGGTGAAAGTCCTCAATGGCGAGGCCCATGCTAAAATAGGCATTTGGGCACGATAGTTCATTTGGGCATTATAGTTTTCAATCTATCTCTATGGCGGCAACCATATAACGCATTGGCTGGTTCAGAGGCGTCGCGTTCTTGAATGTACTTATTGCGCAGAGGCTGCGCATCTGTTTCTCAGGGCATTTGAAGAATGTTCACTCACATGTACGGTATATGCTAATATATAACATTAGTTTAGCCATAGATATGGAGCTCTAAGGTATTCATATTTGAAAAGAGATACATTTGGCTTAGTGCAATATAGCGTAGCATCTGCATAAACAAGCGAATATCATACATGATTACACTCAAAACTAAAACATGTATTGCTATATTTTATTGATTGATTTGAAATGTTAAACATTTACATATTTCCTTTGATTCATTTACTTATTTATACACAACCTCATTATCAGAAAGATAATACTCCTTAGTTCCACCATAGAAATATTGATCCCATCTTTGAAAACCTAGAAACAGTACAGAGACCTTGAGTCGATTGATATCTTAGTTCAATGCCACTCACTCATCCCTGAGGCTGCCTCTTCATTTATATTTACATAGGAGATATCCAACATTTCAGATTCCTGACTTGAAAAGTTCAGCGGTCCTCTTCAATCTGTCCAGCCGGGCACTGCTTCCCCATCCACCATTAAGTAATGGATGATGCCAGCTCTCTTCTTCCCACTGCTCAAAGCCTTGATGCAGCAGTCATGGTCTGCCACCGTGAAGTGTGTCTCTGTTCCGTCATCCACAAACTCTCCCTATAGCCGACAATAAGAGAAGGTACGTAAATATCAATAAAGGACTGGAAGGACAAAAGTATGGACCAAAACAGTGAATCATGTTAAACCAGAACCTTTGGCCTATGTATGTATGCAACATTCATGGACACAATAACTTCAAAATCAATTCCATATGAGGTTGAAAAAATACCTCTGTCTCCATTTTCTGCCCATTGAACCATACATCCATTGTGTCCTTTTCTGTTGAAAAAAACCATACAGTAGTAATTTAGTATATTATTAGTATTGCTTGTATCATATTTTTCACCATAGGCCTACAGGACAGAAGCACCATGCAGTGCATTGGAATGATTGTTAATGATTTACCGGTGTGCATTACACATCCATAAGAGCATCATAACATCACACAGTGCAGAGTTCCCTGCTTTGTTTATTCATGTCACATGGAGCTTTCTGCTATAGGCTACAAAGGACACCGTTCCTTCCAATCAGGTTGCTCGGATGCCTTAAAATAGCCCGCCCAGAAGTGTTCCCCTAAATAGATTATACTCCTCAGGACAGCGCTGACCTGCATGTTGCCTTACACAAGGCCGACTATGTTTTTATAGACTTTTTAGAATAGACAGTGTAGCTGGTATTGACACTAAAATATTGCTCAATGCTCATAGGAAAGAATATACTTTTTGTGTTTTGAGCCTTACCAAGGACAATCCTGCAGTCAACACCATCCACTTGCAGCACCCACGTCTTAGTGACTTTGGATCTGTTATCTATGAACTTCTGGAGACTCTTGCCATCAATCTCCAAGGTGTACTCGTAGGTAAAGCCACTGATAGCCTCAATGTTTACTGTTGCTTTTGTTTCCATGCCTCCCACTGTGAAGGTCTCCTTTCCAACCAGTTTGAACATCCAATCTCTTCTGAGCACCTCCTGAGGAAGAAAGCAAATCAGACAGCCATATGCCTTCTGTACATAGCTCTGACTACCCAATAACACATTAGAGATTTTAAAAGGGAATACGTTTCAGGGCCTACGTACCTGTCCATTGATCCAAACAACCCTCTTCCCTGTCGCCGTGCCGTGTTCAAACTCAATCCTGTAAACCCCATCGCTTAACGCCACCTCCCAGATACCAACAACATCTCCGGCCATCATCTTGACTGACCTTCCAGGGCTATAAAGCCTGTAGGCCTAACTGGAAATGATTATATATGTCCCATCGACGCTATCCTCGTTTCAAACCAAGGTTGTAGTTCAAATCTCATCCTATAGGCAGTTATTAGGCAATGTTAGTCCGTGTGTCCATCAAACTGTCCTGGATCTGCTCTGCTCTGCTCAGCAACAAGTGCAAACTGCAATACTGTAAGAGGCTTATTGCTGCAAGACCTCTTTCAATCCAATTACTGCCAGAGGTAATTTGTATGTGAGACTTCTACAGTGAACCTTCTTGAGACAGGCCTAGGTGATGCCTATACCTTCTTTAGACAGGCGTAGGTGATGCCTATACCTTCTTTAGACAGGCCTAGGTTAAATAAATCACACTCACAATTAGCAAACAAATCAACAAATGAATCACACATTTGTGATCAAACATACAGTATAAAGAAAGCGTCTTTATTAAGGATCTTTCTAACGTCTTTTTTCAAGCATCTTTGGGTCTTTGAAAAGCGATATAAAAATCCCATGGATTATTATTAACATTAGTAATATAAAGAGCCTAGACGTAAGCAGTTTAGAAGCTTAAATGTAGTTTATAAATCTCCAATAAATAGCTATAACACATTGGTTGAATTTGGAGCGTGCCAAATAGTGAGCTTATATATGATTGCACTGTTATTGACTGTTACGATTATTATTGACAGTGCGGTCATTATTTGGTATATTGACCAAGGTATTCAGACGATCACAGAAGAGCGCGCATGACTCGACCTTCGCCTCTCCTGAGCCCGTTGGGGGAGTTGCAGCGATGAGACAAGATCACAATTGGATATCACGAAATTGTGAAGAAAAAGGTGGTAAAATTACAACAACAAAACCAAATAAAATAAAAACTAAGAAGAGCAAACTTTGTGGCAAAGCCTGCCAGTAGATGGCATAACACTACCTTGTCTAGTTTCCCTCAATAAAACTTCCTAACTTCCCCAAACTTTAGTTTACTGGTTATTAAAACAACAATAATCAATTGTGCTTGTAAAAATCTAAGTGAATAAAATTCCAATCCCATCATGTATTTTTATTGACATTATTTTAATAGAATATAAAATAGTTGGGCCTACCATATCTGATTATTTGAGACTTAAATTACATCCATGGCATCTTATGGATATAGACTGCATTGGTAATACATAAATAAACGCAGCCAAGTTATTTCATGAGAAGATATGGTTGTAATAACTATAGTGCTGTATTCTGTGTACATGTGTACGGTGGGCGGTGTCGAACCTTGCCGTGAGAGCCGCTACTTATGCTGCGTTCAAGTAGTAGTCTGTACTAGGAAACTCGGAAATGTTCGACTTTCTGACTGGTTGAACTCGGCACGTGTATAGCTATAAACAATTAGCAAGTCGGACATTTCCGAGTTTTCTCGTTCCGACGTGCACGTGAACGCGGCATAAATCGTTTCTTTCTTGGTCTTGGGTTGGTCCTCAGAGGGGAGAGAGCGCGTATGGAGTCTGTGGTTACATAGTATTTACTCGGGTAACTCGATGCGCTGGAAGGGGGAAGGCAGAAGATCCCTCCTTGCCGACAACGCATTGAGACTTCCAGAAATCTCTCTCTTTCTGAAGACGTTAGAAAAGAGTAAAATGACCTCTAAAGTTACAATCGATGGAGTAAGTTTTGTATAGACAGAATATATGGAACCGTTACGTGTAGCCGCCTAGTAAGCAGAGGTTGCACTGTCTACATTAACATTAAATTAAATGTATGTCATTTCAGCTGCAGAAACTGAGAAAGGAGGCATTGGACGACTGCCATATTATTTCTTATCATCGGGGAGTTCTTTTTTGTCACCAGAATGGAATGGTAAATGGTGCATGTTCATGTAAACTTTCAGTAGGATTATAGCACACAAGTTGACAAGTGTTTGTGTTTACTTTATTGAAGCAGCCCAGATTGTGCATTTGTCTTTCTGAACAGTTACGTCATAACCTACTGCTGAACAAATTTTCTCTTCTCAAACAAAGCGTGTTTATGGATAATCACTGATCAGTTATTTCATCTGAAAACTGGACACAACGTCAGAAAGACAGAGGACTACAAGCAATGCCTCTCTCAATGATCTTCTTATACCGATTGTAGGTTTTTCTTTGACACTGCAAAAATGAAACAGACACTGCATCTCTGTGTGTTATGGCTGTTGCTGGTATGGAGCACGGGGGCCTCTGACAGGAGACCCCTCAAAAGGACAATCTTACAACGAACATCCCTCCAGGGGGGGATTTTTAACACCACACAAAACGTGTTGAACTCTGACAGTATTGCTCCTTCCGCTGGTGGTATAAATGTATCCCCTATGATGAGCCATCGTGACAGAATGCAGAGAGATGAGAAAGCTGAGCCTCCAAGAAGAGGAAAAGGACCACCAAGCAGAAGGATGATGCCAAGCAGAAGAATACCCCAACAACCAAAGAAACCCATAAACCAGGTTGGCAGTGGCACTGGCACATCTCAAGACAACAGTAAACCAGTGACAGGGGTGGCGGTTCAGCCTCAGTCCACACCAGCCCGCACCGTCCCCGGCAGCGCAGGCTCCCTCAACGTCCTGGCCAGCTTCGCAGGGAAGAACCGGGTCCTGGTCATCTCCGCCCCACATGACTCAGACGGTTACTATCGCCTGATGATGACCCTCCTCAAGTCGGACGTCTACTGCCAGATGGCGGAGCGGCACATGCAGATGATCGTGATGTTCCACCAGGAAGGAGAGCGAGGCGGGAAGGTGCGGCGGGTCAACGCCAAGGGACAGGTGACGGAGGAGCCCCTGGATACGGTCCTCATCCCCAGGCTGATGAACTTCCTGAAGCTGGAGGAGGGGAAGTTTGGCATGATTCTCCTGAGGAAGACCCTCCAGGTGGAGGAGAGGTACCCGTACCCGGTCAGGCTGGAGGCTATGTACGAGGTGATGGACCAGACCCACATGCGCAAGCTGGAGAAGGCCAGGCAGAGGGGCTTCGTGCAGAGGTGCAAGGCGGCCGGTGTTGAGGGCCAGGTGGTTGAGTCTCAGGTCCAGGGGGTATTGACTACGGGGTCAGAGGTCAGAGTGAACTCTACAGTGGAGAGGGTGCCAGTGAGGAAAGGGGTGCAGAGACCAGCTCAAAAACCAAAGGCTGTGACAGTTACCACAACCCGACCAACCACAAAACCAACTATGACCACAAAGGCAACCACAATTACAACAAAGCCAACCACAGCCACCACAACTAAACTAACAACAACAAAAACAACAGCAACTACAACCTCAACAAAACCACCACCAACAACAAAAGCAACCACAACTACAGCAAAGCCAACCACAACCACCACCAGAAAAACAACCACGACCACAACAAAACCAACTACTACAACCACCACAAAAGTAACCACCACAACAAAACCAACAACCACAACCAAAGCCACCACGACCACCACCACTACAAAACCAACCACCACAACAAAACCAACAACCACAACCAAAGCAACCACGACCACCACCACTACAAAACCAACCACCACAATAAAACCAACAACCACAACCAAAGCAACCACGACCACCACCACTACAAAACCAACCACCACAATAAAACCAACAACCACAACCAAAGCAACCACGACCACCACCACTACAAAACCAACCACCACAATAAAACCAACAACCACAACCAAAGCAACCACAACCACCACCACTACAAAACCAACCACCACAATAAAACCAACAACCACAACACGACGAACCACAACCACCACTACAAAACCAACCACCACAACAAAACCAAAAACTACAAGAACACGACGAACCACAACCACCACAAAACCCACAGTTCCGAAGCCCTTGGACCCCCAGACAACACCACACTGGGACCTAGAGGTCCCCACCACAGACGAATCCTCCTACACCCTCTCAGAGACCCACAAAAATGGCATAGATGACGTTACAGAATCCCACAGAGACCAATATGAAGAAGACACAACCGACGATACCAAACATGGCCGACAAGTTGTTACCTCTCCAACTCAGCTCACTAACGACAAACCAACTGAAGGTGGGGAAGAGCTGGGCAGTGAACTTAAGGTTGACTCTGATGCACAGGTGGAAACAGCTTCCCCCAAGAAGAGCAAGGTCAAGCGGCCTGTCAATGCAGAGAGGAAGAAAAAGGCTGATAAATCAGGCAAAAAGAGTAAAGCAGACAAGAAAAGGTTGAAGGCTACTAAAGACAGTGATGGTGGCTTCTATCGTGGCAGGAGACCAGGGAAGAAGGCCGCTATTAACCAGGAGAAAGAAGCAGACAACAAGAGGCCCTCCACAAAACAGCCAAACCTCTTAGTATCCTTTTTGGGTCATTTTGAGAAGAGACGACGTCTACTTGTGAGTATTCTGTTGTATTACATAAATGTATTGATTAAATCTGATATGAAGCATGCATATTGGTACACTAGAACAGAATATAACTAAATAGAATGGAATAGAACCGAACAGAATAGAACCGAACTGAATAGAACAGAACTGAACAGAATAGAATACAACTGACTAGAACAGAACTGAACAGAATAGAATAGAACTGAATAGAACAGAATAGAATAGAATAGAATAGACACATGATACAACAGTCACTTTTCTTTCCCTCCCAGGTGATCAGTACTCCAGACGAGGAGAATCCTATGTACACGCAGCAGAGAGATGAGTATCTGGAGCATGTGTGTGAATTGGGCGTCAGAAAAATCTCTCTTATCACCATCTTTGGCTCTCTGACCAATGGCACCATGAAGATGGACCATTACCAGGCTGGTAAGTAAAGTTTTGAACTCTCAATTCTATTTTACTCTGATGACAAGTGTAATACAAGTTTGTGGTTACAGAGAAGGATCAGCCTCTGAAAGGCATGAAAGAAGAGGACTTCACAAACCAGCCCCTCATCAGAGCCTTAAGGAATGAGTTGGGACTGATATTTGACGACTACTATATGGTGCTGACCGACTTTGATATGAAAGTGAAGGTTGGTTGGCCTTGCTTCCCTATAAAGCTTACTGCGGTATAATTACAATGTGTTATTGTATACTGCTACTTAGTATTGTGCATCCTGGATGACCTGGTTATTTTGATGAAAGAGCGTTTAACCTTTCGGTCCTACGTCTGAGTGAAAATCCATCATATCGGTTGAGTGCTTCAATAACTCCATTTTACTGCACTGAATTGATACAGTATCATCCGAAACACTTTTTCTGTCTAAAGATTGGTGATATGGTTTTCTGTCCCCATTCACAGCAAGAATATGAGGTGCCCATCGCCATGACGGCTGTGTTTGACTACATAGACACATTCTCTTCTCGCATCAGGGAGATGGAGCAGCAGAAGAGACAAGGAGTGGCGTGTAAGAACGAAGACAAATCCAAATCCCTGGAGAACTTCCTCTCACGGTACTAGTGGGCATTTGTTATTATCTAGGACTATGCGATTGCAATATAAGACTGTGTGACTGCAGTTTCAAGTCAACACAACTGACAAATACACTTGCCTAAAACTGACGCTGACATCCTGTGTGCTCCTGGTCGAACATATATGCAAATAAGTAAGGAAATGCATTTGTAACCTTTTTGTTCTTCTCAAAGGCTTGTGGAATTTTGTTTGTATATATTTGATGTCATTGTTTGTTCTGTGTTTATATTTTTCTAGGTTCCGCTGGAGACGCAGGCTGTTTGTGATCTCCTCCTCTGACGACGAGGAATGGGCCTATCAGCAGCAGCTCTACGCCCTGACTAGCCAGGCCTGCAATCTGGGTGAGTTGTGATGTCACACTGTTGTCTCAGGCCTGTACGGTACATTAGACGTTTCTTGATGATTTCACTGGGGCCCTTAAGTGTTTGTCTTGGCTGCTTCACACCCATTTGCGGAGATGTTCAGATTGTGTGGCCACATTTTGGTCAACTAGGGTGACAGGTAGCGTAGCGGTTAAAGTGTTGGGCCAGTAACTGAAAGGTTGTTGGTTCGAATACCTGAGCCGATAAGGTGAAAATCTGTCGATGTGCCCTTGAGCAAGGCATTTAACCCTAATTTGCTCCAGGGGTGCTGACTGACCCTGTAAAACAACACATTTCACTGCTCCTATCTGGTGTATGTGACAATAAAACATTATCAAAAAATGCTTTGCCTGTTACGTTCAAGAGCAGACATATTTCCTGAATAACTCACCAGCTCACTCCCTCAAGCTTATAGAGATGGTGCAGGGAGGGTTATCTCTCAAATACCACTCCCTCAAGCTTATAGAGATGGTGCAGGGAGGGTAATCTCTCAAATACCACTCCCTCAAGCTTATAGAGATGGTGCAGGGAGGGTTATCTCTCAAATACCACTCCCTCAAGCTTATAGAGATGGTGCAGGGAGGGTTATCTCTCAAATACCACTCCCTCAAGCTTATAGAGATGGTGCAGGGAGGGTTATCTCTCAAATACCACTCCTGAAACACACTGTCCTCATCCCTTGTTGTTACTGTCTGTCACTGTTGGTCCAACGAGCCATGCCGTACAAGCATCATGATATATCTTTTCAGAGTTCAAATGAACTACTAACATAACTATTAACAGAAGATCATCTCATGGAATATCAACTTATTTGTAGCTTGCAGAGTCTGTCACAATTAGTTTTAACTGTTGCAAAATATGTAACAAACTGCATTAGCTATGCAAACAAACAAAAGGTAATTTTGGGCGTTTAGCTATAACATGCCTGAATTGTTTAGATTAGAAAATGGACACCACTCTAAAGCTGGGTTACGATAGAGGTCTCTTGAGACTCGCCAGAATGTTTGGTATTTGGTTTTGAGCCTGTTGTAGACAATGTGGTCAACTACTCATGTTGGTCTAGTACTGATGAAAAACAGGGTTCTTCGTTTGGGAGGACAGGCTATTGTTTAGCTGCCAACACAGTCTTTCTGTGGATGACATTAATAGTCCTGGGATGAAAGATCTGCAGATTAGAAACATTTGCAATTTGGGGAAAGGAATCTAGCGAGCACAGTGAATAATAAAACAAGATCGTTGAGCTTCAGTTGTATACATGCACTTTAGTGCTTCTACTGGGAAATGTGTCATGGACTCAGTTTGGCCACATTGCAGAAATTGGGCTCTGTCTCTCTTAGACAGAGAGAGAGGTCATTCTGTGTAGTATAATACTATACCTTCCATTCGGTGTAGTATAATACTGTACCCTCCATTCTGTGTAGTATAATACTGTACCCTCCATTCTGTGTAGTATAATACTGTATCCTCCATTCTACTACCCTGAATAGTATTATTTGGGCTCCTGAGTGGCGCAGCGGTTTAAAGCACTGCATCTCAATAGTCGAGGCGTCACTACAGACCCTGGTTCAATTCCAGCCTGTATCACAACCGGCCGTGATTGGGAGTCCCATAGGGCAGCACACTTTTGGCCCAGTGTCGTCCGGGTTAGGGTTTGGCCGGGGGTAGGCCATCCTTGTAAATAATAATTTGTTCTTGAACTGACTTGCCTGCCTAGTTAAATTAAAACCACTGCTTTCACCTATATCCATACCTTCACATGTACTAGATATCTTTGGGAAGGCGCTAGGGCTTGGTTTGAAAGGGGTTTGATATTAGGCGTAAGAGGTCATGTGAAATGATATGTTTTCACCTGGCTCTACTCAGGCCTGCGCCACTTGTCTGTGCTGAAGCTGATTGGAAAGGACATGGAGGATATGGGCGGGACCCTTGAGCTATACCCAATCAACGGTAAGAAACAGAATTACTGTTACCATATTGGTGGGAAAACCCTGAGTTTATATAACTGAAGATTTGATTTAGGTTTAGATCTTCTTCTTCTTCTAAACATTATGTTGTTCTTAATGTATGAAATCAATTCAAGTTAACCCCTCAACCCTGCCTGTGTCACAGGGACTGCCACTGTGGAACGTGAGGACGTTTCTCCCTCTCTGGTGCAGGACATCAGGAACTACTTCCAGATCAGCCCAGAGTACTTCTCTATGCTGCTGGTGGGGAAAGATGGCAACGTCAAGTCCTGGTACCCGTCTCCCATGTGGTCCATGTCCATCATATATGATCTGGTTGACTCCATGCAGCTCCGCAGACAGGAGATGGCTATCCAGAAGTCCCTTGGCATGCGCTGTCCTGAGGATGAGTATGGGGGCTACAGTCATGACAGAGACCCGGATGGTTACCACCGTGGATATGGTTACTAAAGGATTGAGAATGTTCCCCTCAGGATGTGTTGGATTTTCTATTGAGGCCTGGTTGTGGCCTTGTCCCACGAACTATATGAAGCCATTGTATGAATGGCATTTCATGAAGGCTTCTTTTTGCATTTTGATAACTGTGATGTTGTTTTTATAAGAATTGACTTTTCTATAATAGATTATGAAAATGCAGCATACTTTTTCTTCCATTATATTTTTGTCTATTGAATGTATGATTTGTTTCACAGGGAGAATGGAGATTTCAGATTAAAAACATTTGGCAATTGCCTTATGTTGTGCATATATTTGTTATCTTGTATGGAGATATACAGGTAACTGCCCAAATAAAGGAAACACTTGAGTAAATGATGGATACAAAGTGTCTTGAAAGCAGGTGCCTCCACACAGGTGTGGTTCCTGAGTTAGTTAAGCAATTAACATCCCATCATGCTTAGAGTCATCATCAATCAGATGTCACAAATTGCTTATATACAGAAAACCAGTGTAAAATCCAAAAGAGCAGGCAATGCAGATGTAGAAGCCCGGTGGCTAGAAAAAACTCCCTAGAAAGGCAGGAACCTAGGAAGAAACCTAGTGCGGAACCAGGTTCTGAGGGGTGGCCAGTCCTTCCCAGGCTGTGCCTGGTGGAGATTATAAGAGTACATGGGCCATTAAGGCCAGATCGTTCTTCAACCCCACCAACTTTGCCAAAGCAGAGCCCCCACACCACCAGAGAGATATCAACAGACCACCAAATATAGCCCACAAAGATCTCCCCCACCACACGAGCCAAAGGGGGCGCAAAACCAGACAGGAAGATGACATCAGTCACTCTACCCACTCAAGTCGAGTATACCAAAAAATGCCTGGCACGTTGTGATGTACCCCTCTTAGGTACTAGCAAAACCAGTGACTCAGCCCCAGTAATAGGGGAAGGCCCTGCCTCCAGCTGTTTGCTTAGAAATTATAGGAACAATAACGAGGCCTGCGTCTTGTGACTGTAGCGTACATGTAGGTTTGTAGGATCAAATCGGAGAGATAGGCAGGATCAAGTCTATGTAATGCTTTGTAGGTTAGCAGGAAAACCTTGAAATCAGCCTTAGCCTTAACAGAGACCAGCACTGGAGTATTTGATCGTGTTTTGGTTCTAGTCAAAATTCTAGAAGCCGTATTTAGCACTAGCAGATGTGTTTATTTCGTTCCTTATCCAGGTAGCCGGAGAGTAGAGCATTTCAGTAGTCTAATCTTGAAGTAACAAAAGCATGGATTAGCATTTTTTGACAAAACGTTTCTGAGTTTCGCAATGATAGAAAGATGGGAAAAAAGCAGTTTTTCAGTAGTCTAATCTTGAAGTAACAAAAGCATGGATTAGTATTTTTTGACAAAACGTTTCTGAGTTTCGCAATGATAGAAAGATGGGAAAAAAGCAGTTTTTCAGTAGTCTAATCTTGAAGTAACAAAAGCATGGATTAGCATTTTTTTGACAAAACGTTTCTGAGTTTCGCAATGATAGAAAGATGGGAAAAAAGCTGTTTTATTTTAGGTGACTGTACAACCACTGCGATTAATTGTCAGATCAAACAACAGATTTCTTTGTTTCTTTGGACCGAGATCCAGCATCACTGTTTTGTCTGAGTTTTTAAAAGTAAAATAATTGCCGCCATCTACTTCCTTATGTCTGAAACACAGGCTTCCAGGGTATGCAATTTTGGGACTTCACCATGTTTCATTGAAATGTACAGCTGTGTGTCATCTGCATAGCAGTGACAGTTGACATTGTGTTTCCAAATGACATCACCAAGAGGTAGCATAGTGAAAACAATAGTTGTCCTAAAATTGAACCTTGAGGAATACCGAAGCTTAACATTGATTTGTCAGAGGACAAACCATCCACAGAGACTAACTGATATCTTTCCGACAGATAAGATCTAAACCAGGCATGAACTTGTCCGCGTAGACCAATTTGGGTTTCTAATCTCTCAAAAAGAATGTGGTGATCAATGGTGTCAAAAGCAGCACTAAAGTCTAGGGGCACGAGGACAGACACAGAGCCTTGGTCTGACGCCATTAAAATGTAATTTACCACCTTCACAAGTGTGGTCTCAGTACTATGATAGGGTCTAAAACCAGATTGGAGCGTTTCGTATACATTATTTGTCTTCAGGAAGGAAGTGAGTTGATGAGAAACAGCTTTTTTCCAAAATAATTGAGAGGAATGGGAGATTCGATATAGGCCAATAATTATTTTCATTTTCCAGGACAAGGTTTGGCTGTTTCAGGAGAGGCTTTATTACTGCCACTTTTAGTGAGTTTGGTACACATCAGGAGGATAGGGAGACATTTATTATGTTCAAAAAGGAGGGTGAAGCACAGGAAGTAGCTCTTTCAGTAGTTTAGTTGGAATAGGGTCCAGTAGACAGCTGGAAGGTTTAGAGACCATGACTATTTTCTTGAACGTGTGGAGATATACAGGATAAAAACACTTGAGTGTCTCCATTGATCCGAGGTCCTGGCAGTTCTGTGCAGACTCATTATAACTGAGTTTTGGAGAAATACACTGATTCAAACAGGAGTCTGTAATTTGCTTTTTAATGATCATGATCTTTTCATCAAAGAAGTTAATGAATTCATCACTGCTGAAGTAAAGGCCATCCTCACTTTGGGAATGCTGCATTTTAGTTAGCTTTGCGACAGTATCAGAAATCTATTTTGAATCGTGTTTTATTCTCCTCAGGTTGTAAATGTAGATTGAACGAGCAGCATTGTAGGCTTTTTGATATTGCACGGTACTGTCTTTCCAAGCTAGTTGGAAGACTTCCAATTTGGTGGAGATTTGGTCACTCGTGTAACCAGGAGGAGAGGCCTCATTTAACCCAGTATATTCACCAGTCTTGAGCCATGTTTCAGTCAGGCCAATCACATGAAGTTTATGATCAGTGATTAGTTCATTGACTATGACTGCCTTGGAAGTGAGGGGTCTAACATTAAGTAATACTATTTTGAGATATGAGCACAGGCGGCTGGTGGCACCTTAATTGTAATGGCTATGATCCCGGAACGGAATAAAAGGAATGGTATTGAGCACATAAAACACATTTCCATGTGTTTGATACCATTCCATTTACACCCTTCCAGCCATTACTATGAGCCGTTGTGGATGTGAGGTATTATCACAATATCTTTCAATAATGACAGGAATGGAGGAGGTCTTTATTCCAGTGAGATTGCTAATGTGAACACCACCATGTTTAGTTTTGCCCGACCTACATCGAGGCACAGACAGGGTCTGAATGGGGAAAACTGAGCTGACTACACTAGGCTGGCAGGCTGGCTGACAGACTACTGCCTGGCCTGCACCCTATCTCATTGTGGAGCTAGAGGAGTTAGAGCCCTGTCTACTATGTTGATAGAGAAGATGAGAGCACCCCTCCAGCTAAGATAGAGTCTGTCACTCCTGAGCATGCCAGGCTTGGTCCTGTTTGTGTGTGAGTCCCAGAAAGAGGGCCAGTTATCTACAAATATATTTTGGGAGGGACAGAAAATAGTTTTCACCCAGCGATTGAATTGTGCGAGTCTGCTGTAAAGCGCATCACTCCCCTGTATACAAATTCCCAGTTGCCCATCATTTTCCTACCATGGCTTGAAGAAGAGATCTAAGTGACTTTGAAATAGAGGGCTCAAAAGAGTATAGGGGGTTTAAAGGGTGTGTGTGTTTCTCAGTCATCAGATCTCAACCCAACTAAACACTTATGAGAGATTCTGGATCAGCGTTAAAAACTATCAACAAAACGCCAAATGATGGAATTTCTCGTGGGGGAATAGTGTCACATCCGTCCAACAGAGTGACAGATACTTGTAGAATATATGCCATGGCGCATTGAAGCTGTTCTGGCGGCTCGTGTTTCCTATGCTGGTGTTTCCTTCATTTTGGCAGTTACCTGTATGTATGCTGAATAAAGGTCTTATTCCAGATTGAAGAACTCAAATGTATTTAACTTTCCCTTGGGGCCTGGGCCAGTCATGATCGGACAACCCTTGAGCCGTCCAGACAAATCTCTCGAGACTTTAACAGCGGAAGGGGATCCTCAAATGACAAGTCATGTGATCTGTTGCTGACAAAAAAAACAACTGAAAACCGACGGTCCTTCGGCGTTTGAAGACGCACACATCTGTCGGGGGTCGATCTGATCGCTAACATGCAGAACGCCATTAATTCCGTAAAAGGAACAGCCCTTGGTGTAGCCGAGTTTTTTACTCCAGTGCTGAAGGTAAGCTAAATTAGCGGTATCGCTAGCTACTGTGGATTGCTATCACTCAGCAGTGACGTGTAAGATGCTAACATGCTAGCATGCGTTATCGGGAAGACTTCCCTCAAGTGCTCTCAACTTGTATTATGTAGCTACAATTCGTTGTTTACAGTCCTATTGCAGTGTATAATCTCAGTTTATTAAATATTTAGAGGTCTCATGGCGTTGATGACTGTCTTGTCAATGTAGTTAACGTTAGCTTCGCATGATTCCAGTTAAACATATTTTAAAAATGTGCCAGTCAATGTTTAAGACCTTCAAGCAATTAAGAATGGAATGTCTAACCTCCTCTGTAATGCAATTGCATGCAGGCAGTCACACACGTTAAATATACCAAACTGCCAACTCAACAATAATATTACTTCATTATTTTGTCTGATAGGAATCCAAATTCAAGGAGACTGGGGTTATCACCCCAGAAGAGGTGAGGAAGTTGTCTTTCGTATCCTTTGTAACTGAGTCACTTTAAAAAGCCCAACAAGTCACACGTATGTAGACTTTCATCATTTGGGCAAATAAGTGCAACTGAAAGAGGTTTTGGAGAAGTTTGTCAATTCCAAAAAGCCCCTTTCCCCGACCCACAGTAATTGTCATCTGTCTGAACTATTACAACTTCCTATTAAATCTCTATTTTCTCTCCATTAGTTTGTAGCTGCTGGAGATCACCTTGTTCATCACTGCCCCACATGGAAGTGGTGAGTGTCCGTTGGAGTAAGATTGATACTCAACCCAGGACATGGGTTGGCTCCATCCAAGTCAATTCTGAAATTGAATTACACTCTTTTGAAGAAATGCCCATGTTCTGATGTCCAGTTCAACTAACAGGAATTGAAATTGCCTTTATCCCACCTCTAATATGATATTGTAGTCAGCTAAATTGCACTTAATTTCTCAAATCTAATTAGTCTGATATGAGCATGTAATTACTCTGGATGGATGTTATGCTGTCTCCAAATATAGCATCAACTACAGTATGAAGTTTTGACAGCACAGTAGTCCCAGATGTTACATGTTTATTCCCTCCAGGGTGTCTGGGGAAGAGGAGAAGGTGAAGCCGTATTTACCCAAGGATAAGCAGTTCCTATTGACTCGCAATGGTAAGAACTGTGTGAACTCAAATCAAATTAAATGTTATTGGTCACATACACATGGTTAGCAGATGTTATTGCGAGTGAAGTGAAATGCATGTGTTTCTAGTTCTAACAGTGCAGCAATATCTAACAAGTAATCTAACAATTCCACAACAACTACCTAATACACACACATCTAAGTAAAGGAATGAAATAAGAATATATACATATTAATATATAGATGAGCATTGACCGAGCGGCATAGGCAAGATGCAATCAACGGTTTAAAATACAGTATATACATATGAGATGAGTAATATTATGTAAACATTGTAAACATTATTAAAGTGACTAGTGATCCATTTATTAAAGTGTTGCTTTCTCTACAATACTGTTACTTGTCCTTATTGTTGCTTTAGTAATGTATATTTTGTGTGTGCCTACAGTTCCCTGCTACAAGCGCTGTAAACAGATGGAGTATTGTGATGAACTGGAAGCCATCATAGAGGAGGATGACGGAGATGGAGGATGGGTCGACACCTACCACAACTCAGGTTGGACACTTTAGACATTTCCTGTGACTATGGTTCATTTTCTTGGGTCTTTTATGTTGTAGTGCAATATACCTTCATTTATTGATGTGCTGCAGAGTGCAGTTTCAGGAATACATGATAAATAAAGTTAGCTTTTGGGTTTGTTTGTCCAGGAATGTTATATTTCAAATTGATATTTTAGGTATAGGGGGAGTTACAGAAGCTGTACGAGAAATCTCATTGGACAACAAGGTAAATTTGATGGACCATTTACGTTTTGTTTTTGAATCCTAGTAATCTGCATTGATAATGAATGTTTCCAACTAACAACCTTAGATTAATACCATTGCAGACGTCTTAAAATAGTTGTATTCCTTTGTTTTGAAAGGACATGAACATGAATGTGAACTCTGGTGCTAGTGGAAACGGCGATGATGATGATGATGATGATGAAGACGAGGCAGCAGATATGGAAGGTGTCTACTCTCTACTCCTCAAGGAATATTCCAAAGATTTGTTTAACTAAACCAAGATAGACCACAGCCCTTTGTTTCAAACGGGAACAAATGAGTCATAGTGGGCAGAGCCAAGCACAAGCAAGCGAGATCCTATTGGTGCGTTCTAGCACACGTGCATATTTCCATTAGGGAACACCTACTCTGAAGTGGGTTTGTGCAATAACTCAACTTGCCTTTGCACTCCTAAACAACACAATTTTTAAAACTTTGGCAAAGGGTAAAGTATACAAAACTTACTTGATTATGTTTGTAGCATATTTTTGTTTTGGGAACAGAAAATTGAATTGAGATCAAATGTGTAATCGATGAGAAAATTAGCAGAATGTCGGCCAAAATCCATCTTGTTCCATCTTCTCCCACTCCCGGCCGCTGGGCTTCCTCTCATTACCATATTTGGTAGGGAATGGAAACTCCAAGCGGATGCTTCACATTTATATGTCCGGTGAAATATCTGTCTCATTGTTTACGTGGTTATACTTCACTAGTTGTGATGTGTTTTGTCCTATTTCTGTTGTATTTTTAACCCCCGCAGTAGGCCTTTTGGTAGGCCGTCATTGTAAATAAGAATTTGTTCTTAACTGACTTTCATAGTTAAGTAATGTAATGGTTCAGTTTGTCTTGTTCTGTTTTTTCAGAGTATGAGGAGAGTGGACTATTGGAAACAGATGAGGTCAGAAGTTCACAGTATTGTTGTACCTTTTATTGTACATTGCTTCCGTTTCCAGGAAGTGTCTTTATTCCCCATTTTTCACTTCAGTTTTTTTCCCCCTCATATGTCTCTAGGCCACCCTGGACACCAGTAAAATGGTGGACTTGTCTAAATCCAAAACGGGAGAGGCTGGGAACGATGACATCCTGCAGACTCGAACGTATGACCTCTACATCACATATGACAAATACTATCAGACTCCTCGACTCTGGCTATTTGGATACGATGAGGTAACACACTTACTGTACGTTGACTCTGTACCGGTACCCCCTGTATATAGCCTTGCTACTGTTAATTTATTGTTGCTCCTTAATTATTTGTTTTATTTTTTACTTCAGTTTATTTTAGTTTACTTTAACACATATTTTTCTTACACTACCTTAAGCAACAATGCAGTTAAGTAAGGTCTACACCTGTTGTATTCTGCGCATGTGACAAATAAAATGTGTTTCATTTGTAAACTAGCTCTCAGCAGTACAGAGTCAGCTTAGTGTAACTGGGTTTCTAGGGTAGACTAAAAAGTGCATCCTATGTGCACAGTAACAAAACATGTTGGCATTTAGATACTGCTGTGTCCTTTTGGATTGCATTGTGAATATTACTGAGGATGTAAATCCCAAGATGCGTTCTTACAGCTGAGGAAGAATGATGTCTTTGACTTACCTGGGAAGCCGAGTTCCTGCATTCTATGTTCTGTTTACCATTTCCCCTCTCACTCCTACAGGACAGACAGCCCCTGACAGTGGATCAGATGTACGAGGACATCAGCCAGGATCATGTGAAGAAAACGGTCACCATCGAAAATCACCCCCACCTACCACCCCCGGCCATGTGCTCTGTGCATCCTTGCAGGTAAAAGCAAGAGGTCATGAACATTCTTTCAGTGACTCAAAATCGGAGGAGTGCT
>NW_026600283.1:354753-395584 GCF_029448725.1 Salvelinus fontinalis
GCAGCCAGGCTCTGATCCCAACCAACCTGATCTACAATCCAACCACAACATGTTTACAAACATGATGCTGGTTTCTCCATCAGAAGAGCATTTGGTCATCTGACATGTTTAGACAACTAGAATTTCTGTCAGAATGTTCCAGGCTACTGTGACAGATATAGCCTCCTTTAAGATAATTCAAATATACAATATAAATCAGAACACGTGCTACAGTGCACACATGGCTGACAACATTCGGTAAACAAAAAAAACATACATGATAACAACTGGACTTAATAAAACAGCCAGGAGAAAAGCAACCAGTGTCCCGTCTCAGAATATATGATACAGCCCTAAATTATATCAAAGTGTATAGGTCAAATGGGCCGAACACAACAGGTGTAGAATTTACAGTGAAATGCTTACGTACGAGCCCATTCCCAACAGGTTCGTTTCATGGTATTCCTGGAGTATTGACGGAGGCCCAGACCAACAGTGGTCCTGACTGATCTTGTTCAAACCAGTCCTCAACTCCTACTACTGACCATCAAGCCTGAGAGAAGAACATCCGCTCAACCCACACACTCCAACCAGTACCATTAACCTAGCCAATGTGGATCCACACACTCCAACCAGTACCATTAACCTAGCCAATGTTGATCCACACACTCCAACCAGTACCATTAACCTAGCCAATGTGGATCCACACACTCCAACCAGTACCATTAACCTAGCCAATGTTGATCCACACACTCCAACCAGTACCATTAACCTAGCCAATGTTGATCCACACACTCCAACCAGTACCATTAACCTAGCCAATGTTGATCCACACACTCCAACCAGTACCATGAACCTAGCCAATGTTGATCCACACACTCCAACCAGTACCATGAACCTAGCCAATGTTGATCCACACACTCCAACCAGTACCATTAACCTAGCCAATGTGGATCCACACACTCCAACCAGTACCATTAACCTAGCCAATGTTGATCCACACACTCCAACCAGTACCATTAACCTAGCCAATGTGGATCCACACACTCCAACCAGTACCATTAACCTAGCCAATGTTGATCCACACACTCCAACCAGTACCATTAACCTAACCAATGTTGATCCACACACTCCAACCAGTACCATTAACCCAGCCAATGTTGATCCAGAGCCAACAGCACTCGAGGACCAAAGAAATCTCCCCCTGCCCAGACCACACTCCATTTCTCAGTTTCTCCATTCAGGAGGCCCACTCCAGCCAGTTCCTTTGTACCTCTGACAGGACAGGTCCAGGTACTAGTGAGTAAGTCCCGGCAGGTAGCCACCCTCCTCTCACTGTGTCCAGAGGGTACATGTAGGACACACACACACAGTCAGTGATGGCGGTGGGATAACCCTTGCCTCAGTCAGTCACACACTGCTCACACCCACCGCAAACACCTTTTGTTGTTAACAGCTACGGTACCTCAATGTGTGACACTTTCCACTTGCTCTTCTTTGCTGCTGGCTCCAACATCAGTGGAAAGTGGGTCAACAACACCTGGCTGTCTGGCAAGTCCTCCCTAACTCCCCACCCTACCTACCGCACAGCACCCATTTCTATGCAAATGAACAGAGTCTATACAGTGAATGAGAGAAGCCGGTTGCCATTCTCAATGACAACAACAATACTAGGCCTTCACTACAATACTGCTGGACATTTCATCAGCCAATCAATAGAGTAAGAAAGCAGTAGCCATGAGTCACGATATGATGACGCCATTATAACAGGACAATGTATTATCAAGGGGGTCATGAGATAATGCATGTCACTCCTTCTAGTACATAGTGGCAGCCCAACATCTGCCCAGCTGTGTGAGAAGTTTGAAAAGCAGATCCTCGGAGCTTCCCCTCATGTAGTTCTGCATGCAAGTTATTCAAATGATAAGCTACTGATTTGTATGTGAGTATCATACAGCTGGGCTAAGTGCTTGTTGAACCAGCTCAATAGAAAAATCGATTGTTGATTGACAATCAGTGCACCAAGGCCTATACATTCATTCATTCATACAGTATAGCAGCTCTGCTATGATGTAACCATATTAAAATGATACAACACAGCAGTAAACAGATTTGAGAGGATTAGAGAGTGCAGAGCAAAACATGTTATGGCGATGTACCGATGGCTACATGCACCCCTACTGCCTTACCTTCAATGGCGATGACATGTTCTCGAATCTGATTCTGCAGGATGGGCTCTTCCACGCGCTCCAGCAGTTCATATATGGAGTAGATGTTTGGATGGACGGATTCGAACCTCTGGATCTCAGACCGAATGGCAGCCGAGTTTGCAAGGTGCTGCTGATAGTTCATTTTGCGCGTTGTTTTTGTTCTTGCCCTTTCCCGACTGGTAACGAGTTGACTGGTCTGGTCCTCAGCACAATATTGTGGGTGAGGCACGCCAAATAATTTATCGATAGCTAGCTACTTGATTCAAACTGCAAATGTGTCTTGAAATGAAACAGCAGTTACTTGTCAGTGAGTCCATGTAACTAGCTGGCTATCCGTGAGTCCAAACAACCGACCCGGACTCTCCTGATTCGAAATCCTGGAGGAGTGACAGTAGTAGTCGGCTGAGCAACGCTTCCCCATGTCCTTGCTCCGTCCCTCACGGAGTGTGGAAGTAAAAACCCTATTCACGAATATTAGCGTGTGTATGAATAGTAGCAATCCAGCAAACAGGTAAGTACTGTACAACAGTCATGTCATAACGCATAACGCTCTCAAACGCTGGAAAGGTTTGAAAACGCTTGCTAAATAGGCCCTTTGGTATTTGCTAACTCGGTAGCTAGCAGTAGCTAACGTCCAAGCCGGGGACAAAACTCTGAATTTCTCAAACCCCTATCATTCTCTCCTTAGACCGACCAATCTGTTTGAGCCTTTCTTCACAAACATGCAAATAAACCAATGTAGTTATTTACCCAGGCAAACCTGCCAAAAGCAATCTACATAACTAGCTAAATAGTTACTAATCGTGGCTGGATGTGTGTTCTGCGCAGCCAAGTCCTCGTTCGTTGTTTTGTTTAGCGTGCAAAAGCAGGCGCAAAACTCCCCCCACAGTCCGGATTTGGTCCAAACACTGGGCGCATGCAGTTGCCGAAAATTCCAAGACGCAATACAAATGTGGCTACTTATTGCTATGAGAGCAATATATGTTTTACAGATTGCTCTAGTTTATCGGCAAACATAGGTGCTTTCCCCTTCCTCTTGGGTAGAAATCCATCCCGTCTGTATCATTGGACGTCATTCCCTGAACGTTTCCTACTGGAAAACGTCTGCTGCAACCCATAGACTTAGATAGACATCGCATCATTGTATCTGTTCTATTATGGCATCTGTGAGAGCACAGACATTGCGAGCATTGAAAGCCATTGCGTCCATCTCCATTTTGAAGTAGTCCATTTTCTTATTCTACTACTTCTATGAGTTGGCAAAAAAACTGAACGGGTGCATACTGCCACCTGGAGTGTGTTGTTTTAACAGGTATAAAGCCGAGGTTATCAATTTATTGCCACCTGCATTTATGGAATGTTTTCTGACGAGTATAATTCATTGGCTGATCCCTCCTGGTGACCTGGATAGAATTGTATGATCCTTCCTTAACACATAGGAAGTCCCACCCAGTTGACTACTTTAAAATGGTGAAAGTCCTCAATGGCGAGGCCCATGCTAAAATAGGCATTTGGGCACGATAGTTCATTTGGGCATTATAGTTTTCAATCTATCTCTATGGCGGCAACCATATAACGCATTGGCTGGTTCAGAGGCGTCGCGTTCTTGAATGTACTTATTGCGCAGAGGCTGCGCATCTGTTTCTCAGGGCATTTGAAGAATGTTCACTCACATGTACGGTATATGCTAATATATAACATTAGTTTAGCCATAGATATGGAGCTCTAAGGTATTCATATTTGAAAAGAGATACATTTGGCTTAGTGCAATATAGCGTAGCATCTGCATAAACAAGCGAATATCATACATGATTACACTCAAAACTAAAACATGTATTGCTATATTTTATTGATTGATTTGAAATGTTAAACATTTACATATTTCCTTTGATTCATTTACTTATTTATACACAACCTCATTATCAGAAAGATAATACTCCTTAGTTCCACCATAGAAATATTGATCCCATCTTTGAAAACCTAGAAACAGTACAGAGACCTTGAGTCGATTGATATCTTAGTTCAATGCCACTCACTCATCCCTGAGGCTGCCTCTTCATTTATATTTACATAGGAGATATCCAACATTTCAGATTCCTGACTTGAAAAGTTCAGCGGTCCTCTTCAATCTGTCCAGCCGGGCACTGCTTCCCCATCCACCATTAAGTAATGGATGATGCCAGCTCTCTTCTTCCCACTGCTCAAAGCCTTGATGCAGCAGTCATGGTCTGCCACCGTGAAGTGTGTCTCTGTTCCGTCATCCACAAACTCTCCCTATAGCCGACAATAAGAGAAGGTACGTAAATATCAATAAAGGACTGGAAGGACAAAAGTATGGACCAAAACAGTGAATCATGTTAAACCAGAACCTTTGGCCTATGTATGTATGCAACATTCATGGACACAATAACTTCAAAATCAATTCCATATGAGGTTGAAAAAATACCTCTGTCTCCATTTTCTGCCCATTGAACCATACATCCATTGTGTCCTTTTCTGTTGAAAAAAACCATACAGTAGTAATTTAGTATATTATTAGTATTGCTTGTATCATATTTTTCACCATAGGCCTACAGGACAGAAGCACCATGCAGTGCATTGGAATGATTGTTAATGATTTACCGGTGTGCATTACACATCCATAAGAGCATCATAACATCACACAGTGCAGAGTTCCCTGCTTTGTTTATTCATGTCACATGGAGCTTTCTGCTATAGGCTACAAAGGACACCGTTCCTTCCAATCAGGTTGCTCGGATGCCTTAAAATAGCCCGCCCAGAAGTGTTCCCCTAAATAGATTATACTCCTCAGGACAGCGCTGACCTGCATGTTGCCTTACACAAGGCCGACTATGTTTTTATAGACTTTTTAGAATAGACAGTGTAGCTGGTATTGACACTAAAATATTGCTCAATGCTCATAGGAAAGAATATACTTTTTGTGTTTTGAGCCTTACCAAGGACAATCCTGCAGTCAACACCATCCACTTGCAGCACCCACGTCTTAGTGACTTTGGATCTGTTATCTATGAACTTCTGGAGACTCTTGCCATCAATCTCCAAGGTGTACTCGTAGGTAAAGCCACTGATAGCCTCAATGTTTACTGTTGCTTTTGTTTCCATGCCTCCCACTGTGAAGGTCTCCTTTCCAACCAGTTTGAACATCCAATCTCTTCTGAGCACCTCCTGAGGAAGAAAGCAAATCAGACAGCCATATGCCTTCTGTACATAGCTCTGACTACCCAATAACACATTAGAGATTTTAAAAGGGAATACGTTTCAGGGCCTACGTACCTGTCCATTGATCCAAACAACCCTCTTCCCTGTCGCCGTGCCGTGTTCAAACTCAATCCTGTAAACCCCATCGCTTAACGCCACCTCCCAGATACCAACAACATCTCCGGCCATCATCTTGACTGACCTTCCAGGGCTATAAAGCCTGTAGGCCTAACTGGAAATGATTATATATGTCCCATCGACGCTATCCTCGTTTCAAACCAAGGTTGTAGTTCAAATCTCATCCTATAGGCAGTTATTAGGCAATGTTAGTCCGTGTGTCCATCAAACTGTCCTGGATCTGCTCTGCTCTGCTCAGCAACAAGTGCAAACTGCAATACTGTAAGAGGCTTATTGCTGCAAGACCTCTTTCAATCCAATTACTGCCAGAGGTAATTTGTATGTGAGACTTCTACAGTGAACCTTCTTGAGACAGGCCTAGGTGATGCCTATACCTTCTTTAGACAGGCGTAGGTGATGCCTATACCTTCTTTAGACAGGCCTAGGTTAAATAAATCACACTCACAATTAGCAAACAAATCAACAAATGAATCACACATTTGTGATCAAACATACAGTATAAAGAAAGCGTCTTTATTAAGGATCTTTCTAACGTCTTTTTTCAAGCATCTTTGGGTCTTTGAAAAGCGATATAAAAATCCCATGGATTATTATTAACATTAGTAATATAAAGAGCCTAGACGTAAGCAGTTTAGAAGCTTAAATGTAGTTTATAAATCTCCAATAAATAGCTATAACACATTGGTTGAATTTGGAGCGTGCCAAATAGTGAGCTTATATATGATTGCACTGTTATTGACTGTTACGATTATTATTGACAGTGCGGTCATTATTTGGTATATTGACCAAGGTATTCAGACGATCACAGAAGAGCGCGCATGACTCGACCTTCGCCTCTCCTGAGCCCGTTGGGGGAGTTGCAGCGATGAGACAAGATCACAATTGGATATCACGAAATTGTGAAGAAAAAGGTGGTAAAATTACAACAACAAAACCAAATAAAATAAAAACTAAGAAGAGCAAACTTTGTGGCAAAGCCTGCCAGTAGATGGCATAACACTACCTTGTCTAGTTTCCCTCAATAAAACTTCCTAACTTCCCCAAACTTTAGTTTACTGGTTATTAAAACAACAATAATCAATTGTGCTTGTAAAAATCTAAGTGAATAAAATTCCAATCCCATCATGTATTTTTATTGACATTATTTTAATAGAATATAAAATAGTTGGGCCTACCATATCTGATTATTTGAGACTTAAATTACATCCATGGCATCTTATGGATATAGACTGCATTGGTAATACATAAATAAACGCAGCCAAGTTATTTCATGAGAAGATATGGTTGTAATAACTATAGTGCTGTATTCTGTGTACATGTGTACGGTGGGCGGTGTCGAACCTTGCCGTGAGAGCCGCTACTTATGCTGCGTTCAAGTAGTAGTCTGTACTAGGAAACTCGGAAATGTTCGACTTTCTGACTGGTTGAACTCGGCACGTGTATAGCTATAAACAATTAGCAAGTCGGACATTTCCGAGTTTTCTCGTTCCGACGTGCACGTGAACGCGGCATAAATCGTTTCTTTCTTGGTCTTGGGTTGGTCCTCAGAGGGGAGAGAGCGCGTATGGAGTCTGTGGTTACATAGTATTTACTCGGGTAACTCGATGCGCTGGAAGGGGGAAGGCAGAAGATCCCTCCTTGCCGACAACGCATTGAGACTTCCAGAAATCTCTCTCTTTCTGAAGACGTTAGAAAAGAGTAAAATGACCTCTAAAGTTACAATCGATGGAGTAAGTTTTGTATAGACAGAATATATGGAACCGTTACGTGTAGCCGCCTAGTAAGCAGAGGTTGCACTGTCTACATTAACATTAAATTAAATGTATGTCATTTCAGCTGCAGAAACTGAGAAAGGAGGCATTGGACGACTGCCATATTATTTCTTATCATCGGGGAGTTCTTTTTTGTCACCAGAATGGAATGGTAAATGGTGCATGTTCATGTAAACTTTCAGTAGGATTATAGCACACAAGTTGACAAGTGTTTGTGTTTACTTTATTGAAGCAGCCCAGATTGTGCATTTGTCTTTCTGAACAGTTACGTCATAACCTACTGCTGAACAAATTTTCTCTTCTCAAACAAAGCGTGTTTATGGATAATCACTGATCAGTTATTTCATCTGAAAACTGGACACAACGTCAGAAAGACAGAGGACTACAAGCAATGCCTCTCTCAATGATCTTCTTATACCGATTGTAGGTTTTTCTTTGACACTGCAAAAATGAAACAGACACTGCATCTCTGTGTGTTATGGCTGTTGCTGGTATGGAGCACGGGGGCCTCTGACAGGAGACCCCTCAAAAGGACAATCTTACAACGAACATCCCTCCAGGGGGGGATTTTTAACACCACACAAAACGTGTTGAACTCTGACAGTATTGCTCCTTCCGCTGGTGGTATAAATGTATCCCCTATGATGAGCCATCGTGACAGAATGCAGAGAGATGAGAAAGCTGAGCCTCCAAGAAGAGGAAAAGGACCACCAAGCAGAAGGATGATGCCAAGCAGAAGAATACCCCAACAACCAAAGAAACCCATAAACCAGGTTGGCAGTGGCACTGGCACATCTCAAGACAACAGTAAACCAGTGACAGGGGTGGCGGTTCAGCCTCAGTCCACACCAGCCCGCACCGTCCCCGGCAGCGCAGGCTCCCTCAACGTCCTGGCCAGCTTCGCAGGGAAGAACCGGGTCCTGGTCATCTCCGCCCCACATGACTCAGACGGTTACTATCGCCTGATGATGACCCTCCTCAAGTCGGACGTCTACTGCCAGATGGCGGAGCGGCACATGCAGATGATCGTGATGTTCCACCAGGAAGGAGAGCGAGGCGGGAAGGTGCGGCGGGTCAACGCCAAGGGACAGGTGACGGAGGAGCCCCTGGATACGGTCCTCATCCCCAGGCTGATGAACTTCCTGAAGCTGGAGGAGGGGAAGTTTGGCATGATTCTCCTGAGGAAGACCCTCCAGGTGGAGGAGAGGTACCCGTACCCGGTCAGGCTGGAGGCTATGTACGAGGTGATGGACCAGACCCACATGCGCAAGCTGGAGAAGGCCAGGCAGAGGGGCTTCGTGCAGAGGTGCAAGGCGGCCGGTGTTGAGGGCCAGGTGGTTGAGTCTCAGGTCCAGGGGGTATTGACTACGGGGTCAGAGGTCAGAGTGAACTCTACAGTGGAGAGGGTGCCAGTGAGGAAAGGGGTGCAGAGACCAGCTCAAAAACCAAAGGCTGTGACAGTTACCACAACCCGACCAACCACAAAACCAACTATGACCACAAAGGCAACCACAATTACAACAAAGCCAACCACAGCCACCACAACTAAACTAACAACAACAAAAACAACAGCAACTACAACCTCAACAAAACCACCACCAACAACAAAAGCAACCACAACTACAGCAAAGCCAACCACAACCACCACCAGAAAAACAACCACGACCACAACAAAACCAACTACTACAACCACCACAAAAGTAACCACCACAACAAAACCAACAACCACAACCAAAGCCACCACGACCACCACCACTACAAAACCAACCACCACAACAAAACCAACAACCACAACCAAAGCAACCACGACCACCACCACTACAAAACCAACCACCACAATAAAACCAACAACCACAACCAAAGCAACCACGACCACCACCACTACAAAACCAACCACCACAATAAAACCAACAACCACAACCAAAGCAACCACGACCACCACCACTACAAAACCAACCACCACAATAAAACCAACAACCACAACCAAAGCAACCACAACCACCACCACTACAAAACCAACCACCACAATAAAACCAACAACCACAACACGACGAACCACAACCACCACTACAAAACCAACCACCACAACAAAACCAAAAACTACAAGAACACGACGAACCACAACCACCACAAAACCCACAGTTCCGAAGCCCTTGGACCCCCAGACAACACCACACTGGGACCTAGAGGTCCCCACCACAGACGAATCCTCCTACACCCTCTCAGAGACCCACAAAAATGGCATAGATGACGTTACAGAATCCCACAGAGACCAATATGAAGAAGACACAACCGACGATACCAAACATGGCCGACAAGTTGTTACCTCTCCAACTCAGCTCACTAACGACAAACCAACTGAAGGTGGGGAAGAGCTGGGCAGTGAACTTAAGGTTGACTCTGATGCACAGGTGGAAACAGCTTCCCCCAAGAAGAGCAAGGTCAAGCGGCCTGTCAATGCAGAGAGGAAGAAAAAGGCTGATAAATCAGGCAAAAAGAGTAAAGCAGACAAGAAAAGGTTGAAGGCTACTAAAGACAGTGATGGTGGCTTCTATCGTGGCAGGAGACCAGGGAAGAAGGCCGCTATTAACCAGGAGAAAGAAGCAGACAACAAGAGGCCCTCCACAAAACAGCCAAACCTCTTAGTATCCTTTTTGGGTCATTTTGAGAAGAGACGACGTCTACTTGTGAGTATTCTGTTGTATTACATAAATGTATTGATTAAATCTGATATGAAGCATGCATATTGGTACACTAGAACAGAATATAACTAAATAGAATGGAATAGAACCGAACAGAATAGAACCGAACTGAATAGAACAGAACTGAACAGAATAGAATACAACTGACTAGAACAGAACTGAACAGAATAGAATAGAACTGAATAGAACAGAATAGAATAGAATAGAATAGACACATGATACAACAGTCACTTTTCTTTCCCTCCCAGGTGATCAGTACTCCAGACGAGGAGAATCCTATGTACACGCAGCAGAGAGATGAGTATCTGGAGCATGTGTGTGAATTGGGCGTCAGAAAAATCTCTCTTATCACCATCTTTGGCTCTCTGACCAATGGCACCATGAAGATGGACCATTACCAGGCTGGTAAGTAAAGTTTTGAACTCTCAATTCTATTTTACTCTGATGACAAGTGTAATACAAGTTTGTGGTTACAGAGAAGGATCAGCCTCTGAAAGGCATGAAAGAAGAGGACTTCACAAACCAGCCCCTCATCAGAGCCTTAAGGAATGAGTTGGGACTGATATTTGACGACTACTATATGGTGCTGACCGACTTTGATATGAAAGTGAAGGTTGGTTGGCCTTGCTTCCCTATAAAGCTTACTGCGGTATAATTACAATGTGTTATTGTATACTGCTACTTAGTATTGTGCATCCTGGATGACCTGGTTATTTTGATGAAAGAGCGTTTAACCTTTCGGTCCTACGTCTGAGTGAAAATCCATCATATCGGTTGAGTGCTTCAATAACTCCATTTTACTGCACTGAATTGATACAGTATCATCCGAAACACTTTTTCTGTCTAAAGATTGGTGATATGGTTTTCTGTCCCCATTCACAGCAAGAATATGAGGTGCCCATCGCCATGACGGCTGTGTTTGACTACATAGACACATTCTCTTCTCGCATCAGGGAGATGGAGCAGCAGAAGAGACAAGGAGTGGCGTGTAAGAACGAAGACAAATCCAAATCCCTGGAGAACTTCCTCTCACGGTACTAGTGGGCATTTGTTATTATCTAGGACTATGCGATTGCAATATAAGACTGTGTGACTGCAGTTTCAAGTCAACACAACTGACAAATACACTTGCCTAAAACTGACGCTGACATCCTGTGTGCTCCTGGTCGAACATATATGCAAATAAGTAAGGAAATGCATTTGTAACCTTTTTGTTCTTCTCAAAGGCTTGTGGAATTTTGTTTGTATATATTTGATGTCATTGTTTGTTCTGTGTTTATATTTTTCTAGGTTCCGCTGGAGACGCAGGCTGTTTGTGATCTCCTCCTCTGACGACGAGGAATGGGCCTATCAGCAGCAGCTCTACGCCCTGACTAGCCAGGCCTGCAATCTGGGTGAGTTGTGATGTCACACTGTTGTCTCAGGCCTGTACGGTACATTAGACGTTTCTTGATGATTTCACTGGGGCCCTTAAGTGTTTGTCTTGGCTGCTTCACACCCATTTGCGGAGATGTTCAGATTGTGTGGCCACATTTTGGTCAACTAGGGTGACAGGTAGCGTAGCGGTTAAAGTGTTGGGCCAGTAACTGAAAGGTTGTTGGTTCGAATACCTGAGCCGATAAGGTGAAAATCTGTCGATGTGCCCTTGAGCAAGGCATTTAACCCTAATTTGCTCCAGGGGTGCTGACTGACCCTGTAAAACAACACATTTCACTGCTCCTATCTGGTGTATGTGACAATAAAACATTATCAAAAAATGCTTTGCCTGTTACGTTCAAGAGCAGACATATTTCCTGAATAACTCACCAGCTCACTCCCTCAAGCTTATAGAGATGGTGCAGGGAGGGTTATCTCTCAAATACCACTCCCTCAAGCTTATAGAGATGGTGCAGGGAGGGTAATCTCTCAAATACCACTCCCTCAAGCTTATAGAGATGGTGCAGGGAGGGTTATCTCTCAAATACCACTCCCTCAAGCTTATAGAGATGGTGCAGGGAGGGTTATCTCTCAAATACCACTCCCTCAAGCTTATAGAGATGGTGCAGGGAGGGTTATCTCTCAAATACCACTCCTGAAACACACTGTCCTCATCCCTTGTTGTTACTGTCTGTCACTGTTGGTCCAACGAGCCATGCCGTACAAGCATCATGATATATCTTTTCAGAGTTCAAATGAACTACTAACATAACTATTAACAGAAGATCATCTCATGGAATATCAACTTATTTGTAGCTTGCAGAGTCTGTCACAATTAGTTTTAACTGTTGCAAAATATGTAACAAACTGCATTAGCTATGCAAACAAACAAAAGGTAATTTTGGGCGTTTAGCTATAACATGCCTGAATTGTTTAGATTAGAAAATGGACACCACTCTAAAGCTGGGTTACGATAGAGGTCTCTTGAGACTCGCCAGAATGTTTGGTATTTGGTTTTGAGCCTGTTGTAGACAATGTGGTCAACTACTCATGTTGGTCTAGTACTGATGAAAAACAGGGTTCTTCGTTTGGGAGGACAGGCTATTGTTTAGCTGCCAACACAGTCTTTCTGTGGATGACATTAATAGTCCTGGGATGAAAGATCTGCAGATTAGAAACATTTGCAATTTGGGGAAAGGAATCTAGCGAGCACAGTGAATAATAAAACAAGATCGTTGAGCTTCAGTTGTATACATGCACTTTAGTGCTTCTACTGGGAAATGTGTCATGGACTCAGTTTGGCCACATTGCAGAAATTGGGCTCTGTCTCTCTTAGACAGAGAGAGAGGTCATTCTGTGTAGTATAATACTATACCTTCCATTCGGTGTAGTATAATACTGTACCCTCCATTCTGTGTAGTATAATACTGTACCCTCCATTCTGTGTAGTATAATACTGTATCCTCCATTCTACTACCCTGAATAGTATTATTTGGGCTCCTGAGTGGCGCAGCGGTTTAAAGCACTGCATCTCAATAGTCGAGGCGTCACTACAGACCCTGGTTCAATTCCAGCCTGTATCACAACCGGCCGTGATTGGGAGTCCCATAGGGCAGCACACTTTTGGCCCAGTGTCGTCCGGGTTAGGGTTTGGCCGGGGGTAGGCCATCCTTGTAAATAATAATTTGTTCTTGAACTGACTTGCCTGCCTAGTTAAATTAAAACCACTGCTTTCACCTATATCCATACCTTCACATGTACTAGATATCTTTGGGAAGGCGCTAGGGCTTGGTTTGAAAGGGGTTTGATATTAGGCGTAAGAGGTCATGTGAAATGATATGTTTTCACCTGGCTCTACTCAGGCCTGCGCCACTTGTCTGTGCTGAAGCTGATTGGAAAGGACATGGAGGATATGGGCGGGACCCTTGAGCTATACCCAATCAACGGTAAGAAACAGAATTACTGTTACCATATTGGTGGGAAAACCCTGAGTTTATATAACTGAAGATTTGATTTAGGTTTAGATCTTCTTCTTCTTCTAAACATTATGTTGTTCTTAATGTATGAAATCAATTCAAGTTAACCCCTCAACCCTGCCTGTGTCACAGGGACTGCCACTGTGGAACGTGAGGACGTTTCTCCCTCTCTGGTGCAGGACATCAGGAACTACTTCCAGATCAGCCCAGAGTACTTCTCTATGCTGCTGGTGGGGAAAGATGGCAACGTCAAGTCCTGGTACCCGTCTCCCATGTGGTCCATGTCCATCATATATGATCTGGTTGACTCCATGCAGCTCCGCAGACAGGAGATGGCTATCCAGAAGTCCCTTGGCATGCGCTGTCCTGAGGATGAGTATGGGGGCTACAGTCATGACAGAGACCCGGATGGTTACCACCGTGGATATGGTTACTAAAGGATTGAGAATGTTCCCCTCAGGATGTGTTGGATTTTCTATTGAGGCCTGGTTGTGGCCTTGTCCCACGAACTATATGAAGCCATTGTATGAATGGCATTTCATGAAGGCTTCTTTTTGCATTTTGATAACTGTGATGTTGTTTTTATAAGAATTGACTTTTCTATAATAGATTATGAAAATGCAGCATACTTTTTCTTCCATTATATTTTTGTCTATTGAATGTATGATTTGTTTCACAGGGAGAATGGAGATTTCAGATTAAAAACATTTGGCAATTGCCTTATGTTGTGCATATATTTGTTATCTTGTATGGAGATATACAGGTAACTGCCCAAATAAAGGAAACACTTGAGTAAATGATGGATACAAAGTGTCTTGAAAGCAGGTGCCTCCACACAGGTGTGGTTCCTGAGTTAGTTAAGCAATTAACATCCCATCATGCTTAGAGTCATCATCAATCAGATGTCACAAATTGCTTATATACAGAAAACCAGTGTAAAATCCAAAAGAGCAGGCAATGCAGATGTAGAAGCCCGGTGGCTAGAAAAAACTCCCTAGAAAGGCAGGAACCTAGGAAGAAACCTAGTGCGGAACCAGGTTCTGAGGGGTGGCCAGTCCTTCCCAGGCTGTGCCTGGTGGAGATTATAAGAGTACATGGGCCATTAAGGCCAGATCGTTCTTCAACCCCACCAACTTTGCCAAAGCAGAGCCCCCACACCACCAGAGAGATATCAACAGACCACCAAATATAGCCCACAAAGATCTCCCCCACCACACGAGCCAAAGGGGGCGCAAAACCAGACAGGAAGATGACATCAGTCACTCTACCCACTCAAGTCGAGTATACCAAAAAATGCCTGGCACGTTGTGATGTACCCCTCTTAGGTACTAGCAAAACCAGTGACTCAGCCCCAGTAATAGGGGAAGGCCCTGCCTCCAGCTGTTTGCTTAGAAATTATAGGAACAATAACGAGGCCTGCGTCTTGTGACTGTAGCGTACATGTAGGTTTGTAGGATCAAATCGGAGAGATAGGCAGGATCAAGTCTATGTAATGCTTTGTAGGTTAGCAGGAAAACCTTGAAATCAGCCTTAGCCTTAACAGAGACCAGCACTGGAGTATTTGATCGTGTTTTGGTTCTAGTCAAAATTCTAGAAGCCGTATTTAGCACTAGCAGATGTGTTTATTTCGTTCCTTATCCAGGTAGCCGGAGAGTAGAGCATTTCAGTAGTCTAATCTTGAAGTAACAAAAGCATGGATTAGCATTTTTTGACAAAACGTTTCTGAGTTTCGCAATGATAGAAAGATGGGAAAAAAGCAGTTTTTCAGTAGTCTAATCTTGAAGTAACAAAAGCATGGATTAGTATTTTTTGACAAAACGTTTCTGAGTTTCGCAATGATAGAAAGATGGGAAAAAAGCAGTTTTTCAGTAGTCTAATCTTGAAGTAACAAAAGCATGGATTAGCATTTTTTTGACAAAACGTTTCTGAGTTTCGCAATGATAGAAAGATGGGAAAAAAGCTGTTTTATTTTAGGTGACTGTACAACCACTGCGATTAATTGTCAGATCAAACAACAGATTTCTTTGTTTCTTTGGACCGAGATCCAGCATCACTGTTTTGTCTGAGTTTTTAAAAGTAAAATAATTGCCGCCATCTACTTCCTTATGTCTGAAACACAGGCTTCCAGGGTATGCAATTTTGGGACTTCACCATGTTTCATTGAAATGTACAGCTGTGTGTCATCTGCATAGCAGTGACAGTTGACATTGTGTTTCCAAATGACATCACCAAGAGGTAGCATAGTGAAAACAATAGTTGTCCTAAAATTGAACCTTGAGGAATACCGAAGCTTAACATTGATTTGTCAGAGGACAAACCATCCACAGAGACTAACTGATATCTTTCCGACAGATAAGATCTAAACCAGGCATGAACTTGTCCGCGTAGACCAATTTGGGTTTCTAATCTCTCAAAAAGAATGTGGTGATCAATGGTGTCAAAAGCAGCACTAAAGTCTAGGGGCACGAGGACAGACACAGAGCCTTGGTCTGACGCCATTAAAATGTAATTTACCACCTTCACAAGTGTGGTCTCAGTACTATGATAGGGTCTAAAACCAGATTGGAGCGTTTCGTATACATTATTTGTCTTCAGGAAGGAAGTGAGTTGATGAGAAACAGCTTTTTTCCAAAATAATTGAGAGGAATGGGAGATTCGATATAGGCCAATAATTATTTTCATTTTCCAGGACAAGGTTTGGCTGTTTCAGGAGAGGCTTTATTACTGCCACTTTTAGTGAGTTTGGTACACATCAGGAGGATAGGGAGACATTTATTATGTTCAAAAAGGAGGGTGAAGCACAGGAAGTAGCTCTTTCAGTAGTTTAGTTGGAATAGGGTCCAGTAGACAGCTGGAAGGTTTAGAGACCATGACTATTTTCTTGAACGTGTGGAGATATACAGGATAAAAACACTTGAGTGTCTCCATTGATCCGAGGTCCTGGCAGTTCTGTGCAGACTCATTATAACTGAGTTTTGGAGAAATACACTGATTCAAACAGGAGTCTGTAATTTGCTTTTTAATGATCATGATCTTTTCATCAAAGAAGTTAATGAATTCATCACTGCTGAAGTAAAGGCCATCCTCACTTTGGGAATGCTGCATTTTAGTTAGCTTTGCGACAGTATCAGAAATCTATTTTGAATCGTGTTTTATTCTCCTCAGGTTGTAAATGTAGATTGAACGAGCAGCATTGTAGGCTTTTTGATATTGCACGGTACTGTCTTTCCAAGCTAGTTGGAAGACTTCCAATTTGGTGGAGATTTGGTCACTCGTGTAACCAGGAGGAGAGGCCTCATTTAACCCAGTATATTCACCAGTCTTGAGCCATGTTTCAGTCAGGCCAATCACATGAAGTTTATGATCAGTGATTAGTTCATTGACTATGACTGCCTTGGAAGTGAGGGGTCTAACATTAAGTAATACTATTTTGAGATATGAGCACAGGCGGCTGGTGGCACCTTAATTGTAATGGCTATGATCCCGGAACGGAATAAAAGGAATGGTATTGAGCACATAAAACACATTTCCATGTGTTTGATACCATTCCATTTACACCATTCCAGCCATTACTATGAGCCGTTGTGGATGTGAGGTATTATCACAATATCTTTCAATAATGACAGGAATGGAGGAGGTCTTTATTCCAGTGAGATTGCTAATGTGAACACCACCATGTTTAGTTTTGCCCGACCTACATCGAGGCACAGACAGGGTCTGAATGGGGAAAACTGAGCTGACTACACTAGGCTGGCAGGCTGGCTGACAGACTACTGCCTGGCCTGCACCCTATCTCATTGTGGAGCTAGAGGAGTTAGAGCCCTGTCTACTATGTTGATAGAGAAGATGAGAGCACCCCTCCAGCTAAGATAGAGTCTGTCACTCCTGAGCATGCCAGGCTTGGTCCTGTTTGTGTGTGAGTCCCAGAAAGAGGGCCAGTTATCTACAAATATATTTTGGGAGGGACAGAAAATAGTTTTCACCCAGCGATTGAATTGTGCGAGTCTGCTGTAAAGCGCATCACTCCCCTGTATACAAATTCCCAGTTGCCCATCATTTTCCTACCATGGCTTGAAGAAGAGATCTAAGTGACTTTGAAATAGAGGGCTCAAAAGAGTATAGGGGGTTTAAAGGGTGTGTGTGTTTCTCAGTCATCAGATCTCAACCCAACTAAACACTTATGAGAGATTCTGGATCAGCGTTAAAAACTATCAACAAAACGCCAAATGATGGAATTTCTCGTGGAGTAATAGTGTCACATCCGTCCAACAGAGTGACAGATACTTGTAGAATATATGCCATGGCGCATTGAAGCTGTTCTGGCGGCTCGTGTTTCCTATGCTGGTGTTTCCTTCATTTTGGCAGTTACCTGTATGTATGCTGAATAAAGGTCTTATTCCAGATTGAAGAACTCAAATGTATTTAACTTTCCCTTGGGGCCTGGGCCAGTCATGATCGGACAACCCTTGAGCCGTCCAGACAAATCTCTCGAGACTTTAACAGCGGAAGGGGATCCTCAAATGACAAGTCATGTGATCTGTTGCTGACAAAAAAAACAACTGAAAACCGACGGTCCTTCGGCGTTTGAAGACGCACACATCTGTCGGGGGTCGATCTGATCGCTAACATGCAGAACGCCATTAATTCCGTAAAAGGAACAGCCCTTGGTGTAGCCGAGTTTTTTACTCCAGTGCTGAAGGTAAGCTAAATTAGCGGTATCGCTAGCTACTGTGGATTGCTATCACTCAGCAGTGACGTGTAAGATGCTAACATGCTAGCATGCGTTATCGGGAAGACTTCCCTCAAGTGCTCTCAACTTGTATTATGTAGCTACAATTCGTTGTTTACAGTCCTATTGCAGTGTATAATCTCAGTTTATTAAATATTTAGAGGTCTCATGGCGTTGATGACTGTCTTGTCAATGTAGTTAACGTTAGCTTCGCATGATTCCAGTTAAGCATATTTTAAAAATGTGCCAGTCAATGTTTAAGACCTTCAAGCAATTAAGAATGGAATGTCTAACCTCCTCTGTAATGCAATTGCATGCAGGCAGTCACACACGTTAAATATACCAAACTGCCAACTCAACAATAATATTACTTCATTATTTTGTCTGATAGGAATCCAAATTCAAGGAGACTGGGGTTATCACCCCAGAAGAGGTGAGGAAGTTGTCTTTCGTATCCTTTGTAACTGAGTCACTTTAAAAAGCCCAACAAGTCACACGTATGTAGACTTTCATCATTTGGGCAAATAAGTGCAACTGAAAGAGGTTTTGGAGAAGTTTGTCATAATTCCAAAAAGCCCCTTTCCCCGACCCACAGTAATTGTCATCTGTCTGAACTATTACAACTTCCTATTAAATCTCTATTTTCTCTCCATTAGTTTGTAGCTGCTGGAGATCACCTTGTTCATCACTGCCCCACATGGAAGTGGTGAGTGTCCGTTGGAGTAAGATTGATACTCAACCCAGGACATGGGTTGGCTCCATCCAAGTCAATTCTGAAATTGAATTACACTCTTTTGAAGAAATGCCCATGTTCTGATGTCCAGTTCAACTAACAGGAATTGAAATTGCCTTTATCCCACCTCTAATATGATATTGTAGTCAGCTAAATTGCACTTAATTTCTCAAATCTAATTAGTCTGATATGAGCATGTAATTACTCTGGATGGATGTTATGCTGTCTCCAAATATAGCATCAACTACAGTATGAAGTTTTGACAGCACAGTAGTCCCAGATGTTACATGTTTATTCCCTCCAGGGTGTCTGGGGAAGAGGAGAAGGTGAAGCCGTATTTACCCAAGGATAAGCAGTTCCTATTGACTCGCAATGGTAAGAACTGTGTGAACTCAAATCAAATTAAATGTTATTGGTCACATACACATGGTTAGCAGATGTTATTGCGAGTGAAGTGAAATGCATGTGTTTCTAGTTCTAACAGTGCAGCAATATCTAACAAGTAATCTAACAATTCCACAACAACTACCTAATACACACACATCTAAGTAAAGGAATGAAATAAGAATATATACATATTAATATATAGATGAGCATTGACCGAGCGGCATAGGCAAGATGCAATCAACGGTTTAAAATACAGTGTATACATATGAGATGAGTAATATTATGCAAACATTGTAAACATTATTAAAGTGACTAGTGATCCATTTATTAAAGTGTTGCTTTCTCTACAATACTGTTACTTGTCCTTATTGTTGCTTTAGTAATGTATATTTTGTGTGTGCCTACAGTTCCCTGCTACAAGCGCTGTAAACAGATGGAGTATTGTGATGAACTGGAAGCCATCATAGAGGAGGATGACGGAGATGGAGGATGGGTCGACACCTACCACAACTCAGGTTGGACACTTTAGACATTTCCTGTGACTATGGTTCATTTTCTTGGGTCTTTTATGTTGTAGTGCAATATACCTTCATTTATTGATGTGCTGCAGAGTGCAGTTTCAGGAATACATGATAAATAAAGTTAGCTTTTGGGTTTGTTTGTCCAGGAATGTTATATTTCAAATTGATATTTTAGGTATAGGGGGAGTTACAGAAGCTGTACGAGAAATCTCATTGGACAACAAGGTAAATTTGATGGACCATTTACGTTTTGTTTTTGAATCCTAGTAATCTGCATTGATAATGAATGTTTCCAACTAACAACCTTAGATTAATACCATTGCAGACGTCTTAAAATAGTTGTATTCCTTTGTTTTGAAAGGACATGAACATGAATGTGAACTCTGGTGCTAGTGGAAACGGCGATGATGATGATGATGATGATGATGAAGACGAGGCAGCAGATATGGAAGGTGTCTACTCTCTACTCCTCAAGGAATATTCCAAAGATTTGTTTAACTAAACCAAGATAGACCACAGCCCTTTGTTTCAAACGGGAACAAATGAGTCATAGTGGGCAGAGCCAAGCACAAGCAAGCGAGATCCTATTGGTGCGTTCTAGCACACGTGCATATTTCCATTAGGGAACACCTACTCTGAAGTGGGTTTGTGCAATAACTCAACTTGCCTTTGCACTCCTAAACAACACAATTTTTAAAACTTTGGCAAAGGGTAAAGTATACAAAACTTACTTGATTATGTTTGTAGCATATTTTTGTTTTGGGAACAGAAAATTGAATTGAGATCAAATGTGTAATCGATGAGAAAATTAGCAGAATGTCGGCCAAAATCCATCTTGTTCCATCTTCTCCCACTCCCGGCCGCTGGGCTTCCTCTCATTACCATATTTGGTAGGGAATGGAAACTCCAAGCGGATGCTTCACATTTATGTCCGGTGAAATATCTGTCTCATTGTTTACGTGGTTATACTTCACTAGTTGTGATGTGTTTTGTCCTATTTCTGTTGTATTTTTAACCCCCGCAGTAGGCCTTTTGGTAGGCCGTCATTGTAAATAAGAATTTGTTCTTAACTGACTTTCATAGTTAAGTAATGTAATGGTTCAGTTTGTCTTGTTCTGTTTTTTCAGAGTATGAGGAGAGTGGACTATTGGAAACAGATGAGGTCAGAAGTTCACAGTATTGTTGTACCTTTTATTGTACATTGCTTCCGTTTCCAGGAAGTGTCTTTATTCCCCATTTTTCACTTCATTTTTTTTCCCCCTCATATGTCTCTAGGCCACCCTGGACACCAGTAAAATGGTGGACTTGTCTAAATCCAAAACGGGAGAGGCTGGGAACGATGACATCCTGCAGACTCGAACGTATGACCTCTACATCACATATGACAAATACTATCAGACTCCTCGACTCTGGCTATTTGGATACGATGAGGTAACACACTTACTGTACGTTGACTCTGTACCGGTACCCCCTGTATATAGCCTTGCTACTGTTAATTTATTGTTGCTCCTTAATTATTTGTTTTATTTTTTACTTCAGTTTATTTTAGTTTACTTTAACACATATTTTTCTTACACTACCTTAAGCAACAATGCAGTTAAGTAAGGTCTACACCTGTTGTATTCTGCGCATGTGACAAATAAAATGTGTTTGATTTGTAAACTAGCTCTCAGCAGTACAGAGTCAGCTTAGTGTAACTGGGTTTCTAGGGTAGATTAAAAAGTGCATCCTATGTGCACAGTAACAAAACATGTTGGCATTTAGATACTGCTGTGTCCTTTTGGATTGCATTGTGAATATTACTGAGGATGTAAATCCCAAGATGCGTTCTTACAGCTGAGGAAGAATGATGTCTTTGACTTACCTGGGAAGCCGAGTTCCTGCATTCTATGTTCTGTTTACCATTTCCCCTCTCACTCCTACAGGACAGACAGCCCCTGACAGTGGATCAGATGTACGAGGACATCAGCCAGGATCATGTGAAGAAAACGGTCACCATCGAAAATCACCCCCACCTACCACCCCCGGCCATGTGCTCTGTGCATCCTTGCAGGTAAAAGCAAGAGGTCATGAACATTCTTTCAGTGACTCAAAATCGGAGGAGTGCTGCTCTAGGATCAGGTCCCCCTTCTATTCATTATAATCTAAAACTGATCCCACATCAGAACTCCTATTCTGAAAAACTTTGAGTACGGATCCGACTGTACTACTCATCGAGGGAGCGCTTATGGTCCTGTAAACTAATGTTGCCACTTCCTGTTTTCCAGACATGCTGAAGTGATGAAAAGGATCATCGAGACGGTGGCGGAAGGGGGAGGAGAACTTGGAGTTCATATGCATCCTTTAAGTGAATTGTCGGCTCAGCTGAAGTCAAGTGTTTTTAATGCAGCTTGGTGATTTAAGTGTATGTATCATTATGTAAGGGATAATCGAGGGCCTATGTGTTCTATGGAAAATAATGAACGACTTTACACAGTTGCATTAATTTCCAGGGAACGAGTTGATTATTCCTTTCATACCATGGCTATAATTTAACAAATGTGCTGCTTGAAATGTTTTTATCATCCACTGAAGTAGCTAGCAAGATAACTAGATAACTACAGTAGTTGTCTTGGTAACCAAACAAAGAAACCGTCAGTCGTAGCTTGCTGTTATGAAAAATCTAATTCAATGTTTTCAATTCGACTTTTGCTTTCAAACGCAGCTCAAACACGGTAGAATTCAATGGCTATAGTTGAATTCTAACGTGCTGATATACTGTGCTTTATAGTGAAACCAGTATTCAAAAATGCAATGGTATAATTCAATGTAACCCAAGCTAAGGTGAGATGTAAATAGAAGTAATCTTGCCAATACTGTTTCTCTTCCATTCTTGCCTACACATGATTCCTTAACTTCATGTTTCAGGTATCTGTTGATTTTCTTGAAGTTTGTCCAGGCCGTCATCCCCACGATAGAATACGACTACACAAGGCACTTCACCATGTAGCTCCATCCTACAGAGGTGTAGGCTACTCTTGCAAACATTTTTGAGTGTAGGAGGAATCTGTCTTCTGGCTGGCAGCGTTAGTGGGGTATGGAATGTTGTCTCTCGGAATGACTCTTGGAGTATTCTGGGTACTCTGACCCTCTGTGTGGGAATAGGATGAATCGCTGAGGGGTTGATGGGTGTATACAGATGTTGGTAATGCTGTAATCCCAATGATGTAATGGCTTTATGTGGTGACTGATCTCGCAGTGTTTTTGTCTGGAAGATTCTCACTCTGTACTTGGCAAATGCCCAGCTCTGTCATAAACAACCATTCAAATATAACTATATTTATTTTACATTAAGTCACTGACAGATAGGCTTTCAAGTTTTCTCCATTTTGTTTTTATAACCACACATCTTTTTTTTACCATAGTAATGGTGCCACTAATGTCCTCTCAAATGCTTACCAATTAAATGTTGTTGAAAGAAATCGAACAAATGTTTTGTCCACTTTGCATTATAGCTTTTTCAGTGCGATGTGCTGGACAAATGTTTGGACCTCTTTACTGGTTCAGACCAATGCCAGTTTGTCTTCATGGTTTATTGGGCCCAGGACCATCGTTGGTTCCTGTAAGTGAGGTTGCTGTCCTTTTTTTTTTTTTTTTTTTTGCTGCCCAGCTCTTTTTTTTTCTTTTTTTTTAACCCTGCTCCTAGTTCCACTGTCTTGTCCTGTAGAGATGACGTCATGATTGTGTTGTAGGAATGTGAGCGTTACCTTTTTGTGTGATGACATGCAAGGTTACCTGTATCACCAGATTATTCAAAGACACGGTATATCATCAGGAGTTTGACTGCGTCTTCTCAAATATATAAAGACGTCAGTTCTGCACATTTGGCTAAGGGTCTGCACAGTGCATTCATTAACTATAGTACTCTTCTCTTAACAGTATGTATAACTCACTCATTAATGCTGAAATATTGACTGTAAAATGTCTGAGTAACTGACTCCAGAGTACTTTCTTTTCCCAAGAATCAGCTGGACAGGTTGTGGCTCTTTCTGTTGATCCTACAGACTCCTTGTGTAACAGCTGTCTTAACACACGGAACATTTTTAAAGTAATGTACATTTATATCAATAAAAATCCCCAATATGATGGATTGTATACATTATGCCGTTATAAAACTACCTACCACTGGGTGAATGCCATTGAGATCATGCATTATAAAGCACATATGGCATCTGAAATTAATTTATTTTCTCAGCAAATTGATAGCTAGATTAAAATGTATGCATGGTTTATGAATACCTAAGGTTACGTAATGAGTTTGGAGCCAGACTGACTGTTCAAATAATAATTCGTATTTTATTTAAACTTTTATTTAACCTTTTTTGACAGTGAGTCATTCTGAAACCAAGGTCTCTTTTACAAATGAGCCCTGTATACACATCAACGTCAATATACACATCAATATTAATGGGCAGAATCTGATTTAGAAAATGTAATATCACTTTGGTAAGTATACCAGCCTGTGTGCCTCATTTCAAAGAAAAAATGGTCACTTATTTTGTTGCCTTAGAGACGAACCCCCTCGTTGCTCTCATTTAATTGGCCGAAGGTTCTGTCGTCATTTTACTGCGACTCACAAAATTTTCACTTGGTTTTCCATATTGCTGTCAGATCAATCTACTAGCGACTATGGTGCGTGGAGGTCACGTTTTGGTGTGTTTTTATTTTGGTTGACATGTCTCAACTATATCCCACGATCTTACTTTGTGTTTATGGATTCTTCTCTAATCTCCGACCTTCTGAGCCTTTCTTAACTGCGTTTTTGATGGGCCCTGATAAAAACCTTACTGAAACAGAGGTAAGTGGAAGGACGAGCATTAGCTTCTTGTTCATTGTGCAACAAGCAACTGCATTTAGCTAGCTAAATCTACAAAATAACGTATTGTTTACATGGGAATATCTGTAACGCTAATGAAATCATATGCTAATGTTATATATTTTTTTTTACATTTCTTTATATCACCAATATAACGTTACAGCCAAGAGAACCGTTGGCTCTTCTGTAATATTATCTTACTAACATTGTTTCTGTGTCCTCGTGCTAATCCAGTTTGACTGCAATCCTTGAAATATTTTCTTAATAGGACCACTAGCTCATGTGGTCTCAAATCCTTTGAAAAAAAGTCTCAAATCCGGAAATAATTGCTTTCCCCTTGTGGCACCAATGAAGAAAGTTAGCCTAGTTAACTAATATGGAGGTTACTTATTGCTTTGTAATAGTTAAACAGGCAGCAACCTTGAATATTAGCGTTACATCACATTTTTGTCCATTGGAAGCATTTATTTATTTTGTCCTTAGGAGTGAATTACAATAACATGGCTGACGTTGTCTACTTATCCTCTGTCCACAGCTTGTAAATGAAATCTACCCAATATGGACCTATTCCTACCTTGTGTTACTCTTCCCAGTCTTCCTGGCCACGGACTACCTGTGTTACAAGCCTGTGCTGATCCTGCAGGCGGTGAGCTTGGTCGTGACCTACGTTATGCTAGTGAAGGCCCAGGGCGTGCTGGCCATGCAGCTTCTGGAGGTGTTCTTTGGCCTTGCCACTGCCACAGACATAGCCTACTACTCTTACATCTACAGTGTGGTGGAGCCGGCCCAGTACCAGAGAGTCACTGGCTACTGTCGTAGTATTACGTTACTGGGCTCTGCCGCTGGCTCGCTGGCTGGGCAGCTGCTAGTGTCTGTGGCTCAGATCCCGCTGCTCTACCTCAGTATTATCACATTGGTGTCGGCGGTCTTGGCCTTCGTGGCGCCCTGGTTTTTGCCCATGCCCGGTAAGAGCTTGTTCTTCCATAAGAGCCAGGGGACAGAGGGGGAGAAGCCGGTGCATCAGAACAGCAGGGTTCCCATGGATGAAGCAGAGGACCCTGAGAGCAAAGTACTTCTGAAGATTGATGAGGTCACCATGGTGAGCTGCTTTTTTTTTTTTTGTGATCTTTTTATTGTTATTGGTAAGACAGGTCACCATGGCCTCTTTGAAGGACTGAGTAGTGTTGTTGTTGAACCATGTTGCAGCTCTGAGTTAAAACCATTCATTGTTGTTTATTAATTGATGTCATGCAACTCTGCTGTCCCAAATTGAAAGACACTAGATTGACACACTCCTGATTGACACCATTGAATGTTGCAATACTAGAGCATTTACAAAAAAGACATTGAACTTAAACCTTGCTTCATCACTTTCAGGAAGCTGTTTTTTTCAGAGCATTTGAGTCTGTTGATTCTTACGCAAGTTCTTACTCAACTCTGTGTACAATTTTCTTCACTCAGGTCGTGACGGCCAGTGATGGTGGTGGTGCTAGCAGTGGCTTAGTGGACGTGTTAAGGATTCTATGGGAAGACTTCCTGCAGTGCTACTCATGCCCTGCCCTCCTGGCTTGGTCGGTGTGGTGGGCCCTCTCTACTTGTGGCTACTTCCAGTTGGTCAACTATGTTCAGGCCCTGTGGGAGAAAGTCCTGCCCTCCCAGGAGTTTGAGATCTACAATGGATACGTGGAGACAGTCTCCACCTTGTTAGGTAAACTTGATGAAGTACCGTTTCAGATGAATTAGAACCTGAGAAGATACTACTTGAACTGATTAAAGAATAGTCTTGCGTTACCGTACTTCCAGGTCAGCCTGGAAGCAGAATCTAATCAAATAAGAATGCACATTTTAATTTCAATGCATGTCCTGTTTGTCTGCTGACTGATCACGCCCCTGGTGTCTGTGCTTAGGTGCGTTAGCAGCCTTCGGGGTGGGCTCCATCAAGGTCTCCTGGGCAGTCTGGGGAGAGCTGGCTCTCTGCATCTTCTCAGTGGTCATGGCTGTGGCTGTGTACCTCATGGACACCATCAGGAACATCTGGGTGTGCTACACCTCCTATGTGGTCTTCAGAGCCACCTACATGCTGCTGATAACCATCGCTACGTGAGTAGGACAGACAGACATCCTGACCTACATGCTGCTGATAACCATCGCTACGTGAGTAGGACAGACAGACATCCTGACCTACAGTACATGATATAACCATCGCTACGTGAGTAGGACAGACAGACATCCTGACCTACAGTACATGATATAACCATCGCTACGTGAGTAGGACAGACAGACATCCTGACCTACAGTACATGATATAACCATCGCTACGTGAGTAGGACAGACAGACATCCTGACCTACATGCTGCTGATAACCATCGCTACGTGAGTAGGACAGACAGACATCCTGACCTACATGCTGCTGATAACCATCGCTACGTGAGTAGGACAGACAGACATCCTGACCTACAGTACATGATATAACCATCACTGCGTGATTAGGACAGACAGACATCCCCTGAAAACCATATGATGTCCAGGGATTTAAAGTTTGTTATTAATGTTTGGACTCAATTGTATCATTGCTGTAGGCTTCTACTGTAGCTAGCTGTCTACCTATGATATATTAACTGTGTTCAATTTCATCTTTCTACTGTGTATTCAAACTCCACCTTTTATGTTTTAAATTGTATTTCTAAAGACAAACTTTTGTGCTCCACCAGGTATCAGATTGCTGCCAACCTGAGTATGCAGCGATATGCTTTGGTGTTTGGGGTAAACACTTTCATTGCCCTGCTGCTTCAGACGCTGCTTACTGTTGTGGTAGTGGACTCTGTCGGTCTGGGCCTGGACATTTTCCCACAGGTAACTTATCTAAAGACAATACTATCCATGATGTTTGGATGTAAAATATGTTTTGTTTTTAAAATTAGTCGTATTACTGTTTCAACACTGATGCAGCTTGATAAATATTTTCTCTCTCTCTCCGTCTCAGTTTCTCATATACGCCAGCTACTTCGCTGTGATCGCAGTGATCTTCCTCATGGCCGGGCTGTACAAGCTGGTGTTGAGGAGAAGATCCCGGCCAGCGGCCCAGCCTCAGACTGATAGTAGAGAGACTGAGTCAGACTGCCTTAGCAGAGACTCTCCTCCCCTCAATGAGCTGCAGCAGATCACAGGGACATGACTACCTGTTTATGGTGCAGTACTACAAAGAGGAACAAGTCAGGACCCAATTCCATTTAAACTCAGTCAATTCAGGATGATTTGAAATGGAATTGACCCCAACCGTGGTCATCACACTATGCAAGTGTGTTGTACTCCTTCGCTTGCTCAAACACATCATTCATGGATTGGGTGCAGGCCTAAAAACACTTGCAGAGTGTAACATTTTAATGTTTATATGATTGCCTTATGGGTTTAATGAAAATGTGTAGTTCGCCTATATTTAGGCTTTGTTTGTGATTTCCAATTTCTTTTGTCACACAAAAGCTGTATTTGTGGTGTATGTTACATAGTCTACTATCTGATTTTCCCACTTTAAATCGTTGACTTAACTACCAAAGTAAGTCAATGGATAAGCAATAAATGTTAGTCTGAACTGCTAGAAATATGTTATGAATTGTTAGAGTTCAATTGTTGCAAGAATAGCTTTTTATAAAATGTACCCACTGAAGCATCGAATCAAATGTCGCAAAGATTTGATTGATCAGCAATAGATTGTCAAGTGTCTTAAGATAAATATGGCCATCTAATATCTAGCTATAATATCTATCTAATATCTATACTACGTATTAACCATACATTCATGGGCCAAAAATTAAACTCATATGTAAGTGATTGACATGGAGTTGGAGGCCATATTTACAGTATATTATTGTATTATAATCACTGGCCTTGAATGTAGGTCTACTACTGAAGTGGTTCAACTATACTGTATTAATACAAATTAGCTTCTTATTTTTTCACTATCAATACAAATCCCAGTAGTTGGAAGGCTGGAAGCTGTGCAGATGACTGAAGCTGATGTTCTGAGAGCTGATTCAGTGTTGTCCGTTGGTCACTGAAAGACCAAAAGCACCTACAGTACATGTTATAACTTACCGGTTACACAACATGCTGCCTCTATATGTTACAAGAGCATCCCCTAAAATAGTAAAAAGATTAGCCTCGTTCTGTTTTCTTTAGTCATAATGAGAATCTTCTCATCTTCAATCATGTTGGTAACATATTTATTTCATGATACTAAGGCCTGGATTCAATCAGATCAAGTGTTAACCGGTGCTAGCTGAAACCCGCTAATCGAAGTGTATATTACATCTCACATTCCAGTGTTTTAACTTGTAAACAAGGCTGCATGGGATTTCTCTTTTAACGGGACTCCATGCAGCCAATGGCAAGGTCCGCTTTAGCTATTATACTGGGAGCAGCTTGTGGATTTGACAGCTCTAAAGCAGTTCCACCACCGCCAAAACAACCGCTATGCAAATGTCTGCTGAAACAGGTAGGATTGAATAGAGCACCTAGTTATAGTAGGCTTTTTACGGATCAATTAATGTTTATTTAATATTTTTACAATATGTTCATTTTGACTTCACAGTCACTACATTCTCTCCAGTCTTCCCTGTTTTTGTTCTTGTGTGTAATGTTTTTCAATAAACAAATAGTTTTGTAGTATGAAATGTGGGACATTTGTTTCTTGTTTCTGAATACAAACATTTGTGCTCATGTCACCAAGCATGCATGGTAATATCAATATGTATGTAAAACAACAACTCCAGTGTTGAGAGTTTGCAGCAACCTGGTTCTGGTTACATAAATATACAAATGTAGCTTCTAATCCAGATACTGCAATACGTGCACTTACCACATGTCTATGTAATTAGTACTGTAAGTACCTAGTAATTCAAAAGTGCTTCCTTATTAACATTCAATTAGCCATTTCAGAAGGAAGAACAGGGTGATTTATTTCAAGCAAATGTGTATATATCTATATTTTAACATTCTTAACATTACCATTCTTAAATTAAACACCTTCTCTTTGGTAAACAAGCACATTGACAACAGTCAGAACTGAAGCCGTCGTTGCAGAGTATCAGGAAAAGCCACAAAGTAAGATGAAATGCGACTTCTCACAAAAAGGCCTGAGGTTCACAAAGTACAGAGGAGAGCAACGAGATACCATCTAGAGAACACTTCTCCTAGCCAGACGGAGAGGCTGGACACCTGAACAAAATATAGAAATAGGTAGAAAACATTCCTTGATCTACATCTGAATATAAAGTATATTTATAAAATCAACACAACCTCTTCTAGTGTTCTATAACCTACACTAGGTGAGGTCCAATACTCCAGTCCCCATGGTAACATTACCACTATAATGGCCACAAAGTGAATCCAATGAGATAATATGTAGTTCCTACTTCACACATTCAACAGTCCAGTATGGAAGCTATGGATAGGGCTACTCGTCTTCCTCATTGTCCTCAGACTCTGTAGAGGAAAGAAAGAGATGACCAATGTTACCAGTCAGTGACTGCTGTTATAACACATGTTATAACCACTTAAGATAGACTCCATAGCCATTCTGTATCCAGGGTTATCACTAGGGATGCCGGGTGGGAAGATTGTGTGTGTATGTGTGAGGCGCTCACCTGCTGTGATGGAGTGGTTGAGTTGGGCCAGCATCCTCAGCATGAATGAGGCAGGTACAGAGATGGTGTTCCTGGTCTCCTCCAGCATCAGTTCATTACGGAAGGTCACCTACAGGACACACAGAGCACCAGGTGTCAGGAGATCAGAGGTTCCAATGACTTCATCAATGTCACTATGATGAGAGCCTTTCTTTCCTCCACACACGTGTTTGATTGTAAAGCACACAAATCAGTGGAGGCTGCTGGGGGGAGGACGGCTCATAATAATGGCTGGAACGGAGCGACTGGAATGGCATCAAACACATGGTAACCACGTGTCTGCTGTATTTTATACCGTTCCACCTACTCCACTCCAACCATTACCACGAGCCTGTCCTCCCCAATTAAGGTGCCACCAGCCTCCTGTGACATGAAGACATGTATTTATGTCACACCTCTTCAGCGAGTACTCTGTTGAATGATGGGGATTCCTCCATTGGTGACCAGATCTTGATGTTGGAATCTATCCCTGATGTGGCTAACACTGGAATGAACAGGAACATTCAAAAATGAATATACGGGTAACTGACAAAATAAAGGAAACTCCAACATAAAGTGTTTAAATAGGGCGTTGGGCCACCACAAGCCAGAACAGCTTCAAAGCACCTTGGCTTAGATTCTACAAGTGTCTGGAATTCTATTGGAGGGATGAAACACCCTTCTTTCAAGAGTAATTCCATCATTTGGCGTTTTGTTGATGGTGGTGGAAAACGCAGTCTCAAGCGCCGCGCCAGAATCTCCAATAGTGTTCAATTGGATTGAGATCTGGTGACTGAGACGGCCAGGGCATATGCTTCACATCGTGTTCATGCTCATCTAACCATTCAGTGACCACTCGTACCCTGTGGATGGGGGCATTGTCATCCTATGGGGGCATAGGCATGTTGGCCAAAATGATGGCCTGCCCAGCATATTTATACATGACCCTAAGCATGATGGGATGTTAATTGCTTGTTTTGGCAGTTACAGTGCATTCAGAAAGTATTCAGACCCCTTCACTTTTTCCACATTTTGTTCCGTTACAGCCTTATTCTAAAATTAATTAAATTAGAAATGTTTGCAAATTTATTACAAATAAAAAACAGAAATACCTTATTTATATTTTTGCACGTCAGAGCAAAAACCAAGCCACTTTGAAGGAATTGTCCGTAGAGCTCTGAGACAGGATTGTGTTGAGGCACAAAACTGGGGAAGGGTACCAAAAAATTTCTGCAGCATTGAAGGTCCCCAAGAACACAGTGTCCTCCATAATTCTTAAATGGAAGAAGTTTGGAACAACCAAGACTCTTCCTAGAGCTGGCCGCCCGGCCAAACTGAGCAATCGGGGGAGAATGGCCTTGATCAGGGAGGTGACCAAGAACCTGATGGTCACTCTGACAGAGCTCCAGAGTTTCTCTGTGGAGATGGGAGAATCTTCCAAAAGCACAACCATCTCTGCAGAATTCCACCAATCAGACCTTTATGGTGGAGTGGCCAGGCGGAAGGAACATGACAGCCAGCTTGGAGTTTGCCAAAAGGCACCGAAAGACTCTCAGACCATGAGAAACAAGATTATCTGGTCTGATGAAACCAAGATTGAACTCTTTGGCCTGAATGCCAAGCGTCATGTCTGGAGGAAACCAGGCACCGCTCATCACCTGGCCATTACCATCCCTACGGTGAAACATGGTGGTGGATAAATCCATGCTGTGGAGATGTTTTTCAACACCAGGGACTGGGAGACTAGTAAGGATCGAGGCAAAGATGAACGGAGCAAAGTACAGAGAGATCCTTGATGAAAACCTACTCCAGAGCTCAGGACCTCAGACTGGGAAGAATGTTCACCTTCCAACAGGACAATGACCCTAAGCACACAGCCAAGACAACGCAGGAGTGGCTTTGAGACAAGTCTCTGAATGTCCTTGAGTGGCCCAGCCAGAGCCCGGACTTGAACCCGATCTAACATCTCTGGAGAGACCTGAAAATAGCTGTGCAGTGACACTCCCCATCCAACCTGACAGAGCTTGAGAGGATCAGCAGAGAAGAATGGGAGAAACTCCCCAAATACAGGTGTGCCAAGCTTGTAGCGTCACACCCAAGAAGACTCAAGGCTGTAATCACTGCCAAAGGTGCTTCAACGAAGTACTGAGTAAAGCATCTCAATACTTATGTAAATGTGATATTTCAGTTTTTTTTTTTTTATATACATTTGTCCCCCCCCCCCAAAAAAAGAAAATGGGGTACTGTGTGTAGATTGACGAGGAAAAAAACGAATTTAATCAATTTTAGAATAAGGCTGTAACGTAACAAAATGTGGAAAAAGTGAAGTGGTCTGAATACTTTCCAAATGCACTGTACCTGTAAAATCACAGCCTTCAAGCCTTTGAGTTGTAAGAGCCAGACTGGGTGTTCACTAAAACCACCTTCAGTGTGAGACTGTCAGAAGCAGTGAACTCACGTGGTTCGTAGGGGTGTGGCTGCAGACAGTTGATAACGTGCTGGTCTGCCTCCAGCAGCATTAGGTGTTCCCCTGTCTCTCTGTCCCAGATGAAGATATGACCACAGTCTGAGCCGCTCAGCACAAACTGGTCACCCCAGAAACAACACTGATTGGTCTATAAACAACAACAACAACAAAAGCTTGAATGAGTATTCCACATAGCTACTTCTCAATAACTAAAGCATTGTATGTTAAATATAGCTGACAAGAAGTTGAAGCCGTTATCACCACATATTGCCCAAGGTCCCCCTCTGGTGGACTAAATCATTAATTCAAGCTTGTCTTAATCCTCAGTACTGTTATACTGTGCTGTACCATAGTCCTGGAGTTACGGTGGCCCTTGTAGATCTTTTCTACTGAGGGCTTCCCGATACGGCGAGTCTCGCAATCCGCCAACTCTTTCTTCTCTTTCCGCCGCCGAAAAATCTCCTGGATCCGCGCAGCAGCAGAGCGCCTTTCGGAGGGATATACAACATGTCTGTAGAGTCATTCAATCCAATCAAAGTCAAGCCACATGACAAGTGTAACTTCTGTATCGCAGCTTTGATTGAATGCACTGAGCAACAAGGAAACGCCCAACATCAGCATGCCAGTTCCTACTGTTCTATCAACGTTATTTAAACTACTGATCTGACACATCTATTGTTAGTGATGAAGAACTCATGCTTAGTTGTTGTTGCCATGGCAAATAATTACCTGAGTACTCTTTCCCCTAATTCTGATCCTCTCAAATTAAATCTATGGAAGGAAGGGAACAACACATCCACTTTAATAGCCAGACATGACTCTAGTAGTTCAATGATTAACTGTGTAGGCCAGCTATGTCTCAGTCAATGCAATCATAGTACCATACCTTTGCATCCATTCCCCAGGGGGCTGTGGTGTGGGCTCCTCTCCCATGCCCCCCACCTCTGACTGATTGAGGGATGAGATCTGCCTGGTGTCGGACACCTGCTCTGGGCTCCTGATCCGCGGGGGTTCCCCCTGGTCGCTGGCGCCACCGCTGGAGATGTCCAGTTGGATGGTGCTGCTAGTGGTGCCCTGGTCGCTGTATGTCAGACTCAGGACTGGTTCCCCAGGAGGCGGTTGGAGACTTCCTGTCCCCATGCCACTCCTACGGCTCCCCGGGCTCTCCATGGAGGAGGAAAAGCTGGCTGTTGATGTTGGTTGAGACGGGGCTGGATTCCCTAGCACCAGAGCCTCCTGGTGATGCCCACTACCTTGTGGAGCTGCTGCAGGGTCTACCCTGGGTCGTGGCTGTGGGCGGGCTCCTCTGTTGTTCTGGGCCTCGCTGGCGTCCTCAAACCAGCGTGACAACATGTCTGACATCCTCTGCATCAGAGACACTCCAGGCCTGGACTCTCCTACAGGAGGAAGAGGGTTCAAAATCCATCATATTACTCATAGAAAGTGATGTGAAAGTTTACATAATCTAATAATATCATGCTTATGTATAATTGTATTGTGTGTTAATGCAATATATCCATGCAATATATCCATGCAATATATATATATATATATATATATATATATTTTTTTTTTAAATGTAACCTTTATTTAACTAGGCAAGTCAGATAAGAACAAATTCTTCTCTTAGACCACTGCACCACTCGGGAGAAATAGGACAGAGTGAGAGTGCACTTCTGTCATCGATAGCACACGTGTTGTGTCAGCTGTGCGTTTAGGTGAGTGGGGACTTAGTGGGGCGGGGAGCATCTCTTACCATCCCTCTCCCTCTCGCTCTCTGGCCGTGACAGGGGTCCAGTGTCTGACCAGTCTCCTCTCAGACGCAGACGCTTCTGCTGAGTCTCCTTCTGCTAGGAGAGAAACACAGTGACATTTCACCACTCACAGCACAGCACGGGCACAGGCCTGACCAAAATAACCTCCCTTTCCCTATGGCTGAGACCCCCCACTCCCCTCCTCTTCCCTCCATTGGGGGCTCACATTCCCGGCCCTCACTGCCAGGTGGCTCTGGCAGGCGATACCAGGGGTCTCATACACAAGAAGGAGGGGGACAGGGAGGTTCATCTTAGTGCACATAGGTTACACTAGTTCTGTGGTGTTTGTACAGGAACCGTGACGTTACCTGGTGTTGTATGTATCGAGTTCTGCACAAAATATGCTGCCTCACCCTGCAGATTACCCAGAAGCCCTCTGGCTTATGTGTTCAGCAGCTGTGTGTGAGAACACAGCTCAAATGCCTTTCCCAGAACAGATTCAGACAGCAGACCGTTATCTACTGGTGAGGCAAAAATAGCCCAGAGATGGGACAACACATCACCCCCTCTTGTCAACACACACACACACACACACACACACACACACACACACACACACACACACACACACACACACACACACACACACACACACACACACACACACACACACACACACACACACACACACACACATACACACACACACACACACACAGCATGTCATGTGGTAGAAGCTTCCAGAGACTGGTGTGAGCGCACAGATGCTTCCAGAGACTGGTGTGAGCGCACAGATGTTGTGTAAACACAAACTACATTCAATATTTGAATCCAGTCTTTAGTTCTGTGATACACAGTAAGTGAGAGGAATGTTCTCACCTTGTTATCCTGCGATGGTCCCTTCAGCTCGCGTCCCTTGTCATCTTTAGGGTCAAACAGGTAGAGATAGTCTGAGGCATAGCTGGCTAGCACCTCCCTGCCGTCCCTACTGTAGGCCAATGAGGTCACGCGACATGACTTGTTGACCAGGTGCCTCGGTACGAACCTCGCACACATCCCTGCCACCCCACTTCCTGTCTGGAAACCTGCAGAGTGGATGAGATGTATATAGGAAATTATTATTTTCCATACAGACCTTCAGAAGAAAATGTTATTCTCACCACTGAGCACAAAGACAATCAAACAGTGATTAACTATGTTATGTACTGTGGTAGTAGGATTCCTTCAAGACGACTGATATTGATTGAATTATTAGTTCATTTTTAGTTATGTGATTGTCTTGAGTTAATAATAATAATTATTATTATCTGGTCGGTGCTTGATTATATTTGTCCTGTTTCACACACGTACATTCTACACGTACATTCTACACGTGTGAATTGGAAATGTGTTTTTAGCATATCCCAAGTTCCCCTGAGACTCTCAGAGGGGTCACAGCCAGGGGCCACCATTATCAACAGCGACCCTGGAGATGTTACCCTGCTCAAGGTCACGTCAAGACATTTTTTATCTTATCGGCTCCGGATTCAAACTAGAAACCTTTATGTTACTGGCCCAACGCTCTAAACGCTAGGCTACCTGTAGCCGCCGTTGAGGTTGTGCATACCTGTTGCTATGGTACCCAGCATTCTCCTGTCATAGATACGGACTGAGCTGTCAGAGCAGCCAGTAGCCAGATAGAAGGATTCCACAGGGGATATGGCCATGGATGTTACTGCTCGCCGACAGTCAATCAGGATGTCCTAGTAAAAATAAAAGTTAAAGAAAACTTCATAAAGGGAACTCTGACATCGCTTGTTTGAGTAGTAGGTAAAACTGCTGGTAAAAATGGTGGCGAAAAGTCGTTAGTAAAAAGAAGTTGCCTTTATACATATGTAACTACATATTAACATGGTAGTAATAACATCATAGTTACATAAGAATTGTTCATTTGCCTGTAATAGAGTTGAGCTGTACTGTCATAACGCAAACCTACCTTTTTACAGTTAGTTTGCCAGCAGCCAGGAGAAACTCGGACATCAAACCAACGGATTGTTCCATCCTCTCCACAGGACAGGAAAGAATGAGGGTCGCTAGGTACCGTCAATATCTACCAATAGAAATAGACAGGTTTAGAATAGATATAGAACCTGCTCTGATTGGGCCGTCAAACAGAATTAGAATTCCTGTCTACTGATATATGTTCTGTGGGCTTTAGAATAGATGACTTTCACTGCAGCAACATGCCAAGGACTTATTTATGGTCCACATACCAGTCCTACCTTCCACAGCAATAACAGATGTTGAGGTAAATGTGATGTAGATGGAGATGTGATAGATTGGATACATTAATCAACTCTCTTTATTGAATTACACTCCGATGGTGATAAGATTCAAATGCTGGATAACACAGACTCCCCCCCCACCCCCCCACCCCCCACCTCGTAGGCGGCACCATTATGACAGTGGTACTGCAACACAGGGTCCATGTTGGAACCCCTCTCTACGTTGGTGAGGAAGATCTTGCCGTCGGCTGCTGCGGACACGATCATTCTGTCGTTGGTTTGGGGCATGAACTTGGCACTGAAGATATTGGATCGATGCCATGATGTAATGGATGCCTTGACCTGGAGAGTGGAGAAATAGTGGAGGACTTTATATTGGCACATATATTATCTCTCTGTCTCTTCTGCGTCCATTTGAACAACAGGTTGAAGCATGTGTTGTGCGGTGCCTTGATCATAAACAATGTTTTGGCCAAAAAAAACATCTTACTTTCCGGCTATATGGGTTCGTGATGACCAATTTGTCATCATCTGATCCAGATAAGATGTATTCTCCTGTGTCGTTCCAGCATATCGTATTGACCTGTCATGAAAAACAATAACAGTTTGAAAACACAGGATATCATACAATTATCACACTGCACTTACACTGTTAATCCCTTCTGTCAGGCATGTTGGTACTTACAGAGCCCGCATGGACATCAAGAGTGGCTTCAAGTTTCAGCCTTTGAACAAACTCTTTTCTTCCTACACGAAATCATTATGATACCATAAGAACAGTTTTAGGTATCCCATAAGGTAGTCCCTTTAACACAATTAGTATTTTATCCAACACAAATGTTTAAATACAATAAGTAGTCTTTGTAAAGTATGATTTTATATAAAACACTGCTAATAAAAGAACAGTCTGTCTTAGATCAGTTCCTAGCGCTATGCTGTTGTTAAACATGTTACTAACAAACTGACACATACAATGACAATAAAGTAGTATTTACACCATTTGTACATAACACATTTAATGAAAACGTTTGTCTCACCTAAGTAGTTACTCCTTGTAAAGTTGTTTATTTTGTTGGAACCGATGGTGCGTTTCCTAATATCCCAAATTAGATTGTTGGTACAGGGCATGGTGTCGAAACACTGTCGGCCTCACAAACAACACACTTTACGCAAGTATTACTGAAATATCTCCACCGAAAAAAAGTTTAAGTCATGGTGTCTGACAATTTAGGCTACAAATGAATTTCTTTCTGGACTCTTCTTCTGTTTTAGTTCAGTCGCTACAATTGTCTCAATTTTGTATCGTCGTCTGGCTGGCAGACTTTCTCGAATGAACAAATCTATAGAACACACTGAAAAGTTTCACGTTGGTCTGTCATGAAGAAGGTCGTGCTGATGGTATGTAGCCAGGGAACGTGAGCACTGCGCAGGCCCAGATTACCCCCTCACACAACTCCTTGTCCCTCCCTGTTTTGAGCCCGCTACTTCTTGAGCCCAAATATATTATTGAACTCTTTGTGATGATCGGCCTGTGAATTAGCCTGTGATAGTATGTGTTAGTTTTGGTCAAGGACAAATTATTATGGCAGAAATTAGTGCCTAGATAATAATAATAATAATAATAATAATAATAATAATACATTGAATTTATAAAGTGCTTTTCTTTGAAAAACAATCTCAAAGTGCCACAGTATTTATATAATAACCTTATTATAATATTATAATAATAACCATAGATTCTAGTTTCATCAGACAGAAACCACATCTTCCTACCTGTGTTAAATCCATTGCGTCAGTTGATCATGTGTTTCATGTCAATTGAAAGTGTGTCCAAGAGTCAGTGTGCCTGGCTTCAGTTTATTTTTTACATTGTACCATTTCCAATCACGTGTGTAATTCTTGGAAAGTGAATTAGGATAGGCTCACTGTTCCCTACCAATGGCAGTGGTTGTGGGGCGGAGTTAACGTTCAGTACATCCCCCCCTCCCCAATAATAGATGATTCCATCCAGTAAGCATCATAGATGACAGCCATGCCTGCTGTCAGCTAATGGTTCACACAATCTATTCTGTCTGATCAGTTCAAGTAGCCCAACGACAGGGTGTACCGGTGGTACAATAAAGCAAGTCGCATATAACTTTGATTCTAAACTGTTGGTGCCAAGTTTCAACAGTCACCAGACATGGCTTTAGTGGGAGTTAGAGCTTCATACCACAGGATTCTTAACCAGATAGAGCTTCTACTACCTGGTAAACTGAGACCCATTTACAACCATCCTGCAGGTAAGAACATGATCAATATTACAGCATCAGGTCCTACTAACCTGGCTGTATCACTCTCCTCATGGTGTCTATTGGTTCATGTCTCCTCATGTTGTCTATTGGTTCATGTCTCCTCATGTTGTCTATTGGTTCATGTCTCCTCATGTTGTCTATTGGTTCATGTCTCCTCATGTTGTCTATTGGTTCATGTCTCCTCATGTTGTCTATTGGTTCATGTCTCCTCATGTTGTCTATTGGTTCATGTCTCCTCATGTTGTCTATTGGTTCATGTCTCCTCATGTTGTCTATTGGTTCATGTCTCCTCATGTTGTCTATTGGTTCATGTCTCCTCATGTTGTCTATTGGTTCATGTCTCCTCATGTTGTCTATTGGTTCATGTCTCCTCATGGTGTCTATTGGTTCATGTCTCCTCATGTTGTCTATTGGTTCATGTCTCCTCATGGTGTCTATTGGTTCATGTCTCCTCATGTTGTCTATTGGTTCATGTCTCCTCATGTTGTCTATTGGTTCATGTCTCCTCATGTTGTCTATTGGTTCATGTCTCCTCATGGTGTCTATTGGTTCATGTCTCCTCATGTTGTCTATTGGTTCATGTCTCCTCATGTTGTCTATTGGTTCATGTCTCCTCATGGTGTCTATTGGTTCATGTCTCCTCATGTTGTCTATTGGTTCATGTCTCCTCATGTTGTCTATTGGTTCATGTCTCCTCATGTTGTCTATTGGTTCATGTCTAAAAGTCTCCCCATTTTCAGAATACACTTTCTCAATATTTAGAAAATGAGATAAGATAATGTATCATTATCACCTCTGGATGTATTCTACTCTTCTATTTGGTAAATAAGAGTGATGTTCAATATAGTGGGACTGTGACTGTCACTAACCTCACCCTTATGAAGTACATTATTTAATGGACAAAAGAATGAGTAAACTTACAGTAGCAGTATATCGGGGTTGGTGAATGGACCCCTGGTCACGAGTGACCTCTGTGATGGGGTCATCGTCAATAGAACAAACATAGTTTTATTATAGTAGTGTTGGAATTGTTTCAATGTGACTGGAGGAGTGTGTAGCTGATTATAACTTTGAGGTTAATGAGGACAAACAGTCTTGATGCTGCCCAGTCTGTCTGTCACATGCAAACTATCTGAACGTTGATGAGCTAGTACACAGGGCTCTTCTTCCAGTCCTGGGGAGATAACAGAGACGGACTGGTCATAGGGCAATTCTGGCAAATGCCAGATGGGCTGGTCCATCTTTAGCCTGGTGGGCCTGTCAAAATTGTGAGTTTTGACAAAATTATAATTATTTGGCTAATATCTGGGGTCTCAAGGGGAAAAATGGGCCTGTGTGTTAGAAATGCTTGGGACAATTTCTGGTCCCAGTCCGTCCCTAGGAGTTAGGGCTGATCTCTGAGCTATAGAAGAGTGGTACACAGAAGGTTGTTCCAAGCAGGGGTTCTCCATTCCTGGTTCATGGGATGTTGTTAATAAGAAAATAGGTTGGCACCATGATAAAGCAGAGAGATGTAAAAGCACAACACATTAATAACAATCTATAGTTGATAAAACAACCAGCCTAGCTATCAAATAGACAAGAGAAGGGAAGACTATGAATGGACAATAGGCGTGTAACTAAATGACGTGCATGCCACTACATGCTGGCACTCTTCATTAAATTATCCCCCTTGGCAAGTTTTCAATTGGCACGGCATTGAAGTACAGGCAGGGGAAGGACAGAGACAAGCTGAGGGCACCAGAATGACAACAG